>NW_027510720.1:0-31362 GCF_048772815.1 Callospermophilus lateralis
TCTATATAGCAGAGAACAGAGTGAAACATAATATATAAAAACTGCTACTGCAGACGAACGCTTCAACCTAGAAGAACAAAATTAGGTGAGCCAAGTGGGATTTGGGTACCGATCATCATCACCAAGAATCATCAAGATTGGGTGAAAAAATATTTGCTGGTATTTCGGAAACCCGTTATTTCTAGAAGCTTGGCAACCCCTCTCAATGAAAGTGCTTTTCCACCGTCGGTGACTAGGTCTAATTGAAGAAGAAACAAACCATAGAGACAAAACTGAGAACTCCTTTCTTTTGTCAAGTTTCAAAGAGCTACTACAAACCATGTTGGATTTAGAGTTCCAAATTCATCTCTCTATATAGGAGAGAACAGAATGAAACCTAAATATAAAAACTGCTACTGTAGATGAACAATTCAACCTAGAAGAACAAAATTTGGTGAGCCAAGTGGGATTTGTGTACTGATCATTACCACCAAGTATCATCAAGATTGGGTGAAAAAGTATTTGCTGGTATTTCGGAAACTCGTTATTTCTTAGAAGTTTGGCATCCCCTCTCAATGAAAGTGCTTTTCCACCGTCTGTGCCTAGGGCTACTTGAAGAGGAAACAAAGCATGGAGACAAAACTGAGAACTCCTTTATTTTGTCAAGTTTCAAAGAGCTACTACAAACCATGTTGGATTTAGAGTTCCAAATTCATCTATCTATATAGCAGAAAACAGAGTGAAACCTAAATATAAAAACTGCTACAGTAGACGAAGGCTTCAACTTAGAAGAACAAAATTTGGTGAGCCAAATGGGATTTTTGGACTTGGCATTACCACTACGTATCATCAAGATTGGGTTAAAAAATATTTGCTGGTATTTCGGAAACTCGTAATTTCTTGGAAGCTTGTCAACCCCTTTCAATGAAAGTGCTTTTCCACAGTCTCTGCTTGCGGCTATATGAAGCGGAAACAAATCATAGAGACAAAACTGAGAACTCCTTTACTTTGTCAAATTTCAAAGAGCTACTACAAACCATGTTGGATTTAGAGTTCCAAATTCATCTATATATATAGCAGAGGACAGAGTAAAACCTAAATATAAAAACTGCACCTGTAGACGAATGCTTCAAACTAGAAGAACAAAATTTGGTGAGCCAAGTGGGATTTGTTTACCGATCATCATCACCAAGTATCTTCAAGATTGGGTGAAAAAATATTTGCTGGTATTTTGGAAACTCGTTATTTCTTAGAAGCTTGGCAAACCCACTCAATGAAAGTGCTTTCCACCGTCTGTGCCTAGGGCTACTTGAAGAGGAAACAAACCATAGAGACAAAACTGGGAACTCCTTTATTTTGTCAAGTTTCAAAGAGCTACTACAAACCATGTTATATTTAGAGTTCCAAATTCATCTATCTACATAGCAGAGAACAGAGTGAAACCTAAATATAAAAACTGCTACTGTAGACGAACGCTTCAACATAGAACAACAAATTTTGGTGAGCCTAGTGGGATTTGTGTACTGATCATTACCACCAAGTATTATCAAGTTTGGGTGAAAAAATATTTGCTGATATTTCGGAAACTCGTTATTTCTTAGATGCTTGGCAAAACCACTCAATGAAAGTGCTTTTCCACAGTCTGTAGCTAGGACTACTTGAAGAGGAAACAGAGCATAGAGATAAAACTGGGAACTCCTTTATTTTGTCAAGTTTCAAAGAGCTACTACAAACCATGTTGGATTTAGAGTTCCAAATTCATCTATCTATATAGCAGAGAACAGAGTGAAACATAATATATAAAAACTGCTACTGCAGACGAACGCTTCAACCTAGAAGAACAAAATTAGGTGAGCCAAGTGGGATTTGGGTACCGATCATCATCACCAAGTATCATCAAGATTGGGTGAAAAAATATTTGCTGGTATTTCGGAAACCCGTTATTTCTAGAAGCTTGGCAACCCCTCTCAATGAAAGTGCTTTTCCACCGTCGGTGACTAGGTCTAATTGAAGAGGAAACAAACCATAGAGACAAAACTGAGAACTCCTTTCTTTTGTCAAGTTTCAAAGAGCTACTACAAGCCATGTTGGATTTAGAGTTCCAAATTCACCTCTCTATATAGGAGAGAACAGAATGAAACCTAAATATAAAAACTGCTACTGTAGATGAACAATTCAACCTAGAAGAACAAAATTTGGTGAGCCAAGTGGGATTTGTGTACTGATCATTACCACCAAGTATCATCAAGATTGGGTGAAAAAATATCTGCTGGTATTTCGGAAACTCGTTATTTCTTAGAAGTTTGGCAACCCCTCTCAATGAAAGTGCTTTTTTACCGTCTGTGCCTAGGGCTACTTGAAGAGGAAACAAAGCATGGAGACAAAACTGAGAACTCCTTTATTTTGTCAAGTTTCAAAGAGCTACTACAAACCATGTTGGATTTAGAGTTCCAAATTCATCTATCTATATAGCAGAAAACAGAGTGAAACCTAAATATAAAAACTGCTACTGTAGACGAACGCTTCAACCTAGAAGAACAAAATTTGGTGAGCCAAGTGGGATTTTTGGACTTGGCATTACCACTACGTATCATCAAGATTGGGTTAAAAAATATTTGCTGGTATTTCGGAAACTCGTAATTTCTTGGAAGCTTGTCAACCCCTTTCAATGAAAGTGCTTTTCCACAGTCTCTGCTTGCGGCTATATGAAGCGGAAACAAATCATAGAGACAAAACTGAGAACTCCTTTACTTTGTCAAATTTCAAAGAGCTACTACAAACCATGTTGGATTTAGAGTTCCAAATTCATCTATATATATATAGCAGAGAACAGAGTAAAACCTAAATATAAAAACTGCACCTGTAGACGAATGCTTCAAACTAGAGGAACAAAATTTGGTGAGCCAAGTGGGATTTGTTTACCGATCATCATCACCAAGTATCTTCAAGATTGGGTGAAAAAATATTTGCTGGTATTTTGGAAACTCGTTATTTCTTAGAAGCTTGGCAACCCCACTCAATGAAAGTGCTTTCCACCGTCTGTGCCTAGGGCTACTTGAAGAGGAAACAAACCATAGAGACAAAACTGGGAACTCCTTTATTTTGTCAAGTTTCAAAGAGCTACTACAAACCATGTTGGATTTAGAGTTCCAAATTCATCTATCTATATAGCAGAGAACAGAGTAAAACCTAAATATAAAAACTGCTTCTGTAGATGATCGCTTCAACCTAGAAGAAAAAAATTTGGTGAGCCAAGTGGGATTTGTGTACCGATCATTACCTCCACGTATTATCAACCTTGGGTGAAAAAATATTTGCTGGTATTTCGGAAAATCATAATTTCCTGGAAGCTTGGCAACCCCTTTCAATGAAAGTGCGTTTCCACCATCGGTGCCTAGGGCTAATTGAAGAGAAAACAAACCATAGAGACAAAATTGAGAACTCCATTGTTTTGTCAAGTTTCAAAGAGCTACTACAAACCATGTTGGATTTAGAGTTCCAAATTCTTCTCTCTATATAAGAGAGAAGAGAAAGAAACCTAAATATAAAAACTGCTACTGTAGGTGAACAATTCAACCTAGAAGAACAAAATTTGGTGAGCCAAGTGGGATTTGTGTACTGATCATTACCACCAAGTATCATCAAGATTGGGTGAAAAAATATTTGCAAGTATTTCGGAAACTCGTTATTTCTTAGAAGTTTGGCAACCCCTCTCAATGAAAGTGCTTTTCCACCGTCTGTGCCTAGGGCTACTTGAAGAGGAAACAAACCATAGAGACAAAACTGAGAACTCCTTTATATTGTCAAGTTTCAAAGAGCTACTACAAACCATGTTGGATTAAGAGTTCCAAATTCATCTCTCTATATAGGAGAGAACAGAATGAAACCTAAATATAAAAACTGCTACTGTAGATGAACAATTCAACCTAGAAGAACAAAATTTGGTGAGCCAAGTGGGATTTGTGTACTGATCATTACCACCAAGTATCATCAAGTTTGGGTGAAAAAATATTTGCTGCTATTTCGGAAACTCGTTATTTCTTAGAAGTTTGGCAACCCCTCTCAATTAAAGTGCTTTTCCACCATCTGTGCCTAGGGCTACTTGAAGAGGAAACAAAGCATAGAGACAGAACTGAGAACTCCTTTATTATGTCAAGTTTCAAAGAGCTACTACATACCATGTTGGATTTAGCGTTCGAAATTCATCTATCTATATAGCAGAGAACAGAGTGAAACCTAAATATAAAAACTGCTACAGTAGACGAACGCTTCAACTTAGAAGATCATAATTTGGTGAGCCAAATGGGATTTGTGGACTTGGCATTACCACTGCGTATCATCAAGATTGGGTTAAAAATATTTGCTGGTATTTCGGAAACTCGTAATTTCTTGGAAGCTTGGCAACCCCTTTCAATGAAAGTGCTTTTCCACAGTCTCTGCTTGCGGCTATATGAAACGGAAACAAATCATAGAGACAAAACTGAGAACTCCTTTACTTTGTCAAATTTCAATGAGCTACTACAAACCATGTTGGATTTAGAGTTCCAAATTCATCTATCTATATAGCAGAGAACAGAGAAAAACCTAAATATAAAAACTGCAACTGTAGACGAACGCTTCAACCTAGAAGAACAAAATTTGGTGAGCCAAGTGGGATTTGTGTACCGATCATCATCACCAAGTATCTTCAAGATTGGGTGAAAAAATATTTGCTGGTATTTCAGAAACTAGTTATTTCTTAGAAGCTTGGAAACCCCTATCAATGAAAGTGCTTTTCCACAGTCAGTGCCTAGGGCTACTTGAAGAGGAAACAAACCATAGAGACAAAACTGAGAACTCCTTTATTTTGTCAAGATTCAAAGAGCCACAACAAACAATGTTGGATTTAGAGTTCCAAATTCATCTATCTATATAGCAGAGAACAGAGTAAAACCTAAATATAAAAACTTCTACTGTAGACGAACGCTTCAACCTAGAAGAACAAAATTTGGTGAGCCAAGTGGGATTTGTGTACCGATCATCATCACCAAGTATCTTCAAGATTGGGTGAAAAAATATTTGCTGGTATTTTGGAAACTCGTTATTTCTTAGAAGCTTGGAAACCCCTATCAATGAAAGTGCTTTTCCACAGTCAGTGCCTAGGGCTACTTGAAGAGGAAACAAACCATAGAGACAAAACTGAGAACTCCTTTATTTTGTCAAGATTCAAAGAGCTATTACAAACCATGTTATATTTAGAGTTCCAAATTCATCTATCTACATAGCAGAGAACAGAGTGAAACCTAAATATAAAAACTGCTACTGTAGACGAACGCTTCAACTTAGAACAACAAATTTTGGTGAGCCAAGTGGGATTTGTGTACTGATCATTACCACCAAGTATTATCAAGTTTGGGTGAAAAAATATTTGCTGATATTTCGGAAACTCGTTATTTCTTAGATGCTTGGCAACCCCACTCAATGAAAGTGCTTTTCCACAGTCTGTAGCTAGGACTACTTGAAGAGGAAACAGAGCATAGAGATAAAACTGGGAACTCCTTTATTTTGTCAAGTTTCAAAGAGCTACTACAAACCATGTTGGATTTAGAGTTCCAAATTCATCTATCTATATAGCAGAGAACAGAGTGAAACATAATATATAAAAACTGCTACTGCAGACGAACGCTTCAACCTAGAAGAACAAAATTAGGTGAGCCAAGTGGGATTTGGGTACCGATCATCATCACCAAGTATCATCAAGATTGGGTGAAAAAATATTTGCTGGTATTTCGGAAACCCGTTATTTCTAGAAGCTTGGCAACACCTCTCAATGAAAGTGCTTTTCCACCGTCGGTGACTAGGTCTAATTGAAGAGGAAACAAACCATAGAGACAAAACTGAGAACTCCTTTCTTTTGTCAAGTTTCAAGGAGCTACTACAAACCATGTTGGATTTAGAGTTCCAAATTCATCTCTCTATATAGGAGAGAACAGAATGAAACCTAAATATAAAAACTGCTACTGTAGATGAACAATTCAACCTAGAAGAACAAAATTTGGTGAGCCAAGTGGGATTTGTGTACTGATCATTACCACCAAGTATCATCAAGATTGGGTGAAAAAATATTTGCTGGTATTTCGGAAACTCGTTATTTCTTAGAAGTTTGGCAACCCCTCTCAATGAAAGTGCTTTTCCACCGTCTGTGCCTAGGGCTACTTGAAGAGGAAACAAAGCATGGAGACAAAACTGAGAACTCCTTTATTTTGTCAAGTTTCAAAGAGCTACAACAAACCATGTTGGATTTAGAGTTCCAAATTCATCTATCAATATAGCAGAAAACAGAGTGAAACCTAAATATAAAAACTGCTACAGTAGACGAACGCTTCAACTTAGAAGAACAAAATTTGGTGAGCCAAATGGGATTTTTGGACTTGGCATTACCACTACGTATCATCAAGATTGGGTTAAAAAATATTTGCTGGTATTTCGGAAACTCGTAATTTCTTGGAAGCTTGTCAACCCCTTTCAATGAAAGTGCTTTTCCACAGTCTCTGCTTGCGGCTATATGAAGCGGAAACAAATCATAGAGACAAAACTGAGAACTCCTTTACTTTGTCAAATTTCAAAGAGCTACTACAAACCATGTTGGATTTAGAGTTCCAAATTCATCTATATATATAGCAGAGAACAGAGTAAAACCTAAATATAAAAACTGCACCTGTAGACGAATGCTTCAAACTAGAAGAACAAAATTTGGTGAGCCAAGTGGGATTTGTTTACCGATCATCATCACCAAGTATCTTCAAGATTGGGTGAAAAAATATTTGCTGGTATTTTGGAAACTCGTTATTTCTTAGAAGCTTGGCAACCCCACTCAATGAAAGTGCTTTCCACCGTCTGTGCCTAGGGCTACTTGAAGAGGAAACAAACCATAGAGACAAAACTGGGAACTCCTTTATTTTGTCAAGTTTCAAAGAGCTACTACAAACCATGTTATATTTAGAGTTCCAAATTCATCTATCTACATAGCAGAGAACAGAGTGAAACCTAAATATAAAAACTGCTACTGTAGACGAACGCTTCAACTTAGAACAACAAATTTTGGTGAGCCAAGTGGGATTTGTGTACTGATCATTACCACCAAGTATTATCAAGTTTGGGTGAAAAAATATTTGCTGATATTTCGGAAACTCGTTATTTCTTAGATGCTTGGCAAAACCACTCAATGAAAGTGCTTTTCCACAGTCTGTAGCTAGGACTACTTGAAGAGGAAACAGAGCATAGAGATAAAACTGGGAACTCCTTTATTTTGTCAAGTTTCAAAGAGCTACTACAAACCATGTTGGATTTAGAGTTCCAAATTCATCTATCTATATAGCAGAGAACAGAGTGAAACATAATATATAAAAACTGCTACTGCAGACGAACGCTTCAACCTAGAAGAACAAAATTAGGTGAGCCAAGTGGGATTTGGGTACCGATCATCATCACCAAGTATCATCAAGATTGGGTGAAAAAATATTTGCTGGTATTTCGGAAACCCGTTATTTCTAGAAGCTTGGCAACCCCTCTCAATGAAAGTGCTTTTCCACCGTCGGTGACTAGGTCTAATTGAAGAGGAAACAAACCATAGAGACAAAACTGAGAACTCCTTTCTTTTGTCAAGTTTCAAAGAGCTACTACAAACCATGTTGTATTTAGAGTTCCAAATTCATCTCTCTATATAGGAGAGAACAGAATGAAACCTAAATATAAAAACTGCTACTGTAGATGAACAATTCAACCTAGAAGAACAAAATTTGGTGAGCCAAGTGGGATTTGTGTACTGATCATTACCACCAAGTATCATCAAGATTGGGTGAAAAAATATTTGCTGGTATTTCGGAAACTCGTTATTTCATAGAAGTTTGGCAACCCCTCTCAATGAAAGTGCTTTTTTACCGTCTGTGCCTAGGGCTACTTGAAGAGGAAACAAAGCATGGAGACAAAACTGAGAACTCCTTTATTTTGTCAAGTTTCAAAGAGCTACAACAAACCATGTTGGATTTAGAGTTCCAAATTCATCTATCTATATAGCAGAAAACAGAGTGAAACCTAAATATAAAAACTGCTACAGTAGACGAACGCTTCAACTTAGAAGAACAAAATTTGTTGAGCCAAATGGGATTTTTGGACTTGGCATTACCACTACGTATCATCAAGATTGGGTTAAAAAATATTTGCTGGTATTTCGGAAACTCGTAATTTCTTGGAAGCTTGTCAACCCCTTTCAATGAAAGTGCTTTTCCACAGTCTCTGCTTGCGGCTATATGAAGCGGAAACAAATCATAGAGACAAAACTGAGAACTCCTTTACTTTGTCAAATTTCAAAGAGCTACTACAAACCATGTTGGATTTAGAGTTCCAAATTCATCTATATATATAGCAGAGAACAGAGTAAAACCTAAATATAAAAACTGCACCTGTAGACGAATGCTTCAAACTAGAAGAACAAAATTTGGTGAGCCAAGTGGGATTTGTTTACCGATCATCATCACCAAGTATCTTCAAGATTGGGTGAAAAAATATTTGCTGGTATTTTGGAAACTCGTTATTTCTTAGAAGCTTGGCAACCCCACTCAATGAAAGTGCTTTCCACCGTCTGTGCCTAGGGCTACTTGAAGAGGAAACAAACCATAGAGACAAAACTGGGAACTCCTTTATTTTGTCAAGTTTCAAAGAGCTACTACAAACCATGTTATATTTAGAGTTCCAAATTCATCTATCTACATAGCAGAGAACAGAGTGAAACCTAAATATAAAAACTGCTACTGTAGACGAACGCTTCAACTTAGAACAACAAATTTTGGTGAGCCAAGTGGGATTTGTGTACTGATCATTACCACCAAGTATCATCAAGTTTGGGTGAAAAAATATTTGCTGATATTTCGGAAACTCGTTATTTCTTAGATCCTTGGCAAAACCACTCAATGAAAGTGCTTTTCCACAGTCTGTAGCTAGGACTACTTGAAGAGGAAACAGAGCATAGAGATAAAACTGGGAACTCCTTTATTTTGTCAAGTTTCAAAGAGCTACTACAAACCATGTTGGATTTAGAGTTCCAAATTCATCTATCTATATAGCAGAGAACAGAGTGAAACATAATATATAAAAACTGCTACTGCAGACGAACGCTTCAACCTAGAAGAACAAAATTAGGTGAGCCAAGTGGGATTTGGGTACCGATCATCATCACCAAGTATCATCAAGATTGGGTGAAAAAATATTTGCTGGTATTTCGGAAACCCGTTATTTCTAGAAGCTTGGCAACCCCTCTCAATGAAAGTGCTTTTCCACCGTCGGTGACTAGGTCTAATTGAAGAGGAAACAAACCATAGAGACAAAACTGAGAACTCCTTTCTTTTGTCAAGTTTCAAAGAGCTACTACAAACCATGTTGGATTTAGAGTTCCAAATTCATCTCTCTATATAGGAGAGAACAGAATGAAACCTAAATATAAAAACTGCTACTGTAGATGAACAATTCAACCTAGAAGAACAAAATTTGGTGAGCCAAGTGGGATTTGTGTACTGATCATTACCACCAAGTATCATCAAGATTGGGTGAAAAAATATTTGCTGGTATTTCGGAAACTCGTTATTTCGTAGAAGTTTGGCAACCCCTCTCAATGAAAGTGCTTTTTTACCGTCTGTGCCTAGGGCTACTTGAAGAGGAAACAAAGCATGGAGACAAAACTGAGAACTCCTTTATTTTGTCAAGTTTCAAAGAGCTACTACAAACCATGTTGGATTTAGAGTTCCAAATTCATCTATCTATATAGCAGAAAACAGAGTGAAACCTAAATATAAAAACTGCTACAGTAGACGAACGCTTCAACTTAGAAGAACAAAATTTGTTGAGCCAAATGGGATTTTTGGACTTGGCATTACCACTACGTATCATCAAGATTGGGTTAAAAAATATTTGCTGGTATTTCGGAAACTCGTAATTTCTTGGAAGCTTGTCAACCCCTTTCAATGAAAGTGCTTTTCCACAGTCTCTGCTTGCGGCTATATGAAGCGGAAACAAATCATAGAGACAAAACTGAGAACTCCTTTACTTTGTCAAATTTCAAAGAGCTACTACAAACCATGTTGGATTTAGAGTTCCAAATTCATCTATATATATAGCAGAGAACAGAGTAAAACCTAAATATAAAAACTGCACCTGTAGACGAATGCTTCAAACTAGAAGAACAAAATTTGGTGAGCCAAGTGGGATTTGTTTACCGATCATCATCACCAAGTATCTTCAAGATTGGGTGAAAAAATATTTGCTGGTATTTTGGAAACTCGTTATTTCTTAGAAGCTTGGCAACCCCACTCAATGAAAGTGCTTTCCACCGTCTGTGCCTAGGGCTACTTGAAGAGGAAACAAACCATAGAGACAAAACTGGGAACTCCTTTATTTTGTCAAGTTTCAAAGAGCTACTACAAACCATGTTGGATTTAGAGTTCCAAATTCATCTATCTATATAGCAGAGAACAGAGTAAAACCTAAATATAAAAACTGCTTCTGTAGATGATCGCTTCAACCTAGAAGAAAAAAATTTGGTGAGCCAAGTGGGATTTGTGTACCGATCATTACCTCCACGTATTATCAACCTTGGGTGAAAAAATATTTGCTGGTATTTCGGAAAATCATAATTTCCTGGAAGCTTGGCAAACCCTTTCAATGAAAGTGCGTTTCCACCACCGGTGCCTAGGGCTAATTGAAGAGGAAACAAACCATAGAGACAAAATTGAGAACTCCATTGTTTTGTCAAGTTTCAAAGAGCTACTACAAACCATGTTGGATTTAGAGTTCCAAATTCATCTCTCTATATAAGAGAGAAGAGAAAGAAACCTAAATATAAAAACTGCTACTGTAGGTGAACAATTCAACCTAGAAGAACAAAATTTGGTGAGCCAAGTGGGATTTGTGTACTGATCATTACCACCAAGTATCATCAAGATTGGGTGAAAAAATATTTGCTGGTATTTCGGAAACTCGTTATTTCTTAGAAGTTTGGCAACCCCTCTCAATGAAAGTGCTTTTCCACCGTCTGTGCCTAGGGCTACTTGAAGAGGAAACAAACCATAGAGACAAAACTGAGAACTCCTTTATTTTGTCAAGTTTCAAAGAGCTACTACAAACCATGTTGTATTTAGAGTTCCAAATTCATCTATCTATATAGCAGAGAACAGAGTGAAACCTAAATATAAAAACTGCTACAGTAGACGAACGCTTCAACTTAGAAGATCAAAATTTGGTGTGCCAAATGGGATTTGTGGACTTGGCATTACCACTACGTATCATCAAGATTGGGTTAAAAAATATTTGCTGGTATTTCGGAAACTCGTAATTTCTTGGAAGCTTGGCAAACCCTTTCAATGAAAGTGCATTTCCACAGTCTCTGCTTGCGGCTATATGAAGCGGAAACAAATCATAGAGACAAAAATGAGAACTCCTTTACTTTGTCAAATTTCAAAGAGCTACTACAAACCATGTTGGATTTAGAGTTCCAAATTCATCTATCTATATAGCAGAGAACAGAGTAAAACCTAAATATAAAAACGGCAACTGTAGACGAACGCTTCAACATAGAAGAACAAAATTTGGTGAGCCAAGTGGGATTTGTGTACCGATCATCATCACCAAGTATCTTCAAGATTGGGTGAAAAAATATTTGCTGGTATTTCGGAAACTAGTTATTTCTTAGAAGCTTAAAAACCCCTTTCAATGAAAGTGCTTTTCCACAGTCTCTGCTTAGGGCTATATGAAGCGGAAAAAAATCGTAGAGACAAAACTGAGAACTCATTTACTTTGTCAAGTTTCAAAGAGCTACTACAAACCATGTTGGATTTAGAGTTCCAAATTCATCTATCTATGTAGCAGAGAAGAGAGTGAAAGTTAAATATAAAAACTGCTACTCTAGAGGAACGCTTCAACCTAGAAGAAGAAAATTTGGTGAGCCAAGTGGGATTTGTGTACCGATCATCATCACTTATTATCATCAAGATTGGGTGAAAAAATATTTGCTGGTATTTCGGAAACTCGTTATTTCTTAGAAGCTTGGCAACCCCTATCAATGGAAGTGCTTTTCCACAGTCAGTGTCTAGGGCTACTTGAAGAGGAAACAAACCATAGAGACAAAACTGAGAACTCCTTTATTTTGTCAAGTTTCAAAGAGCCACAACAACCATGTTGGATTTAGAGTTCCAAATTCATCTATCTATATAACAGAGAACAGAGTGAAACCTAAACCTAAAAACTGCTACTGTAGACGAATGCTTCAACTTAGAAGAACAAAATTTGGTGAGCCAAGTGGGATTTGTGTACTGATCATTACCACCAAGTATCATCAAAATTGGGTGAAAAAATATTTGCTAGTATTTTGGAAACTCGTTATTTCTTAGAAGCTTGGCAACCCCTCTCAATGAAAGTGCTTTTCCACCTTTGGTGATTAGGGCTAATTGAAGAGGAAACAAACCATAGAGACAAAACTGAGAACTCCTTTCTTTTGTCACGTTTCAAAGAGCTACTACAAACCATGTTGGATTTAGAGTTCCAAATTCATCTATCTATATAGCAGAGAACAGAGTGAAACCTAAATATAAAAACTGCTACGGTAGACGAACGCTTCAACCTAGAAGAACAAAATTTGGTGAGCCAATTGGGATTTGTGTACTGATCATTCCTACCACGTATCATGAACCTTGGGTGAATAAAATATTTGCTGGTATGTCGGAAAATCGTAATTTCTTGGAAGCTTGGCTACCCCTTTCAATGAAAGTGCTTTTCCACCGTCGGTGCCTAGGGCTAATTGAAGAGGAAACAAACCATAGAGACAAAACTGAGAACTCCTTTATTTTGTCAACTTTCAAAGAGCTACTACAAACCATGTTGGATTTAGAGTTCCAAATTCATCTATCTATATAGCAGAGAACAGAGTGAAACCTAAATATAAAAACTGCTACTGTAGACGAACGCTTCATCTTAGAAGATCAAAATTTGGTGAGCCAAATGGGATTTGTGGACTTGTCATTACCACCATGAATCATCAAGATTGGGTTAAAAAATATTTCCTGGTATTTCGGAAACTCGTAATTTCTTGGAAGCTTGGCAACCCCTTCAATGAAAGTGCTTTTCCACAGTCTCTGCTTGGGACTATATAAAGCGGAAACAAATCATAGAGACAAAACTGAGAACTCCTTTACTTTGTCAAGTTTCAAAGAGCTACTACAAACCATGTTGGATTTAGAGTTCCAAATTCATCTATCTATATAGCAGAGAACAGAGTGAAACCTAAATATATAAACTGCTACTGTAGACGAACGCTTCAACCTAGAAAAACAAAATTTGGTGAGCCAAGTGGGATTTGTGTACCGATCATCATCACTTAGTATCATCAAGATTGGGTGAAAAAATATTTGCTGGTATTTCGGAAACTCGTTATTTCTTAGAAGCTTGGCAACCCCTCTCAATTAAAGTGCTTTTTTACCGTCGGTGCCTAGGGCTAATTGAAGAGAAAACAAACCATAGAGACAAAACTGAGAACTCCTTTCTTTTGTCAAGTTTCAAGGAGCTAAAACAAACCATGTTGGATTTAGAGTTCCAAATTCATCTATCTATATAGCAGAGAACAGAGAGAAACCTAAATATGAAAACTGCTACTGTAGATGAACAATTCAACCTAGAAGAACAAAATTTGGTGAGCCAAGTGGGATTTGTGTACTGATCATTACCACCAAGCATCATCAAGATTGGGTGAAAAAATATTTGCTGGTATTTCGGAAACTCGTTATTTCTTAGAAGTTATGCAAACCCCTCTCACTGAAAGTGCTTTTCCACCGTCTGTGCCTAGGACTACGTGAAGAGGAAACAAACCATAGTGACAAAACTGAGAACTCCTTTATTTTGTCACGTTTCAAAGAGCTACTACAAACCATGTTGGATTTAGAGTTCCAAATTGATCTATTTATATAGCAGAGAAAGAGTGAAACCTAAATATAAAAACTGCTACTGTAGACGAAAGCTTCATCTTACAAGATCAAAATTTGGTGAGCCAAATGGGATTTGTGGACTTGTCATTACCACCATGAATCATCAAGATTGGGTTAAAAAATATTCCCTGGTATTTCGGAAACTCGTAATTTCTTGGAAGCTTGGCAACCACTTTCAATGAAAGTGCTTTTCCACAGTCTCTGCTTGGGGCTATATAAAGCGGAAACAAATCATAGAGACAAAACTGAGAACTCCTTTACTTTGTCAAGTTTCAAAGAGCTACTACAAAAAATGTTGGATTTAGAGTTCCTAATTCATCTATCTATATAGCAGAGAACAGAGTGAAATCTAAATATAAAAACTGCTACTGTAGACGAACGCTTCAACCTAGAAGAACAAAATTTGGTTAGCCAAGTGGGATTTGTGTACTGATCAATACCACCAATTATCATCAACATTGGGTGAAAAAATATTTGCTGGTATTTCGGAAACTCGTGATTTCTTAGAAGCTTGGCAACCCCTCTCAATGAAAGTGCTTTTCCACCGTCGGTGCCTAGGGCTAATAGAAGAGGAAACAAACCATAGAGACAAAACTGAGAACTCCTTTCTTTTGTAACGTTTCAAAGAGCTACTACAAACCATGTTGGATTTAGAGTTCCAAATTCATCTATCTATATAGAAGAGAGCAGAGTGAAACCTAAATATTAGAACTGCTACTGTACAAACGCTTCAACCTAGAAGAACAAAATTTGGTGAGCCCAGTGGGATTTCTGTACTGATCATTACCACCAAGTATCATCAACATTGGGTGAAAAAATATTTGCTGGTATTTCGGAAACTCGTTATTTCTTAGAAGCTTGGCAACCCCTTTCAATGAAAGTGCTTTTCCACCGTCGGTGCCTAGGGCTAATTGAAAAGGAAACAAACCATAGAGACAAAACTGAGAACTCCTTTATTTTGTCAAGTTTCAAAGAGCTACTACAAACCATGTTGGATTTAGAGTTCCAAATTCATCTATCTATATAGCAGAGAACAGAGTGAAACCTAAATATAAAAACTGCTACTGTAGACGAACGCTTCAACTTAGAAGATCAAAATTTGGTGAGCCAAATGGGATTTGTGTACTGATCATTACCACCACGTATCATCAAGTTTGGGTGAAAAAATATTTGCTGGTATTTCGGAAACTCGTAATTTCTTGGAAGCTTGGCAACCCCTTTCAATGAAAGTGCTTTTCCACAGTCTCTGCTTAGGGCTATATGAAGCGGAAACAAATCATAGAGACAAAACTGAGAACTCATTTACTTTGTCAAGCTTCAAAGAGCTACTACAAACCATGTTGGATTTAGAGTTCCAAATTCATCTATCTATATAGCAGAGAACAGAGTGAAAGCTAAATATAAAAACTGCTACTGTAGAGGAACGCTTCAACCTAGAAAAACAAAATTTGGTGAGCCAAGTGGGATTTGTGTACCGATCATCATCACTTAGTATCATCAAGATTGGGTGAAAAAATATTTGCTGGTATTTCGGAAACTCGTTATTTCTTAGAAGCTTGGCAACCCCTCTCAATTAAAGTGCTTTTTTACCGTCGGTGCCTAGGGCTAATTGAAGAGAAAACAAACCATAGAGACAAAACTGAGAACTCCTTTCTTTTGTCAAGTTTCAAGGAGCTAAAACAAACCATGTTGGATTTAGAGTTCCAAATTCATCTATCTATATAGCAGAGAACAGAGAGAAACCTAAATATGAAAACTGCTACTGTAGATGAACAATTCAACCTAGAAGAACAAAATTTGGTGAGCCAAGTGGGATTTGTGTACTGATCATTACCACCAAGCATCATCAAGATTGGGTGAAAAAATATTTGCTGGTATTTCGGAAACTCGTTATTTCTTAGAAGTTATGCAAACCCCTCTCACTGAAAGTGCTTTTCCACCGTCTGTGCCTAGGACTACGTGAAGAGGAAACAAACCATAGTGACAAAACTGAGAACTCCTTTATTTTGTCACGTTTCAAAGAGCTACTACAAACCATGTTGGATTTAGAGTTCCAAATTGATCTATTTATATAGCAGAGAAAAGAGTGAAACCTAAATATAAAAACTGCTACTGTAGACGAAAGCTTCATCTTACAAGATCAAAATTTGGTGAGCCAAATGGGATTTGTGGACTTGTCATTACCACCATGAATCATCAAGATTGGGTTAAAAAATATTCCCTGGTATTTCGGAAACTCGTAATTTCTTGGAAGCTTGGCAACCACTTTCAATGAAAGTGCTTTTCCACAGTCTCTGCTTGGGGCTATATAAAGCGGAAACAAATCATAGAGACAAAACTGAGAACTCCTTTACTTTGTCAAGTTTCAAAGAGCTACTACAAAAAATGTTGGATTTAGAGTTCCTAATTCATCTATCTATATAGCAGAGAACAGAGTGAAATCTAAATATAAAAACTGCTACTGTAGACGAACGCTTCAACCTAGAAGAACAAAATTTGGTTAGCCAAGTGGGATTTGTGTACTGATCAATACCACCAATTATCATCAACATTGGGTGAAAAAATATTTGCTGGTATTTCGGAAACTCGTGATTTCTTAGAAGCTTGGCAACCCCTCTCAATGAAAGTGCTTTTCCACCGTCGGTGCCTAGGGCTAATAGAAGAGGAAACAAACCATAGAGACAAAACTGAGAACTCCTTTCTTTTGTAACGTTTCAAAGAGCTACTACAAACCATGTTGGATTTAGAGTTCCAAATTCATCTATCTATATAGAAGAGAGCAGAGTGAAACCTAAATATTAGAACTGCTACTGTACAAACGCTTCAACCTAGAAGAACAAAATTTGGTGAGCCCAGTGGGATTTCTGTACTGATCATTACCACCAAGTATCATCAACATTGGGTGAAAAAATATTTGCTGGTATTTCGGAAACTCGTTATTTCTTAGAAGCTTGGCAACCCCTTTCAATGAAAGTGCTTTTCCACCGTCGGTGCCTAGGGCTAATTGAAAAGGAAAGAAACCATAGAGACAAAACTGAGAACTCCTTTATTTTGTCAAGTTTCAAAGAGCTACTACAAACCATGTTGGATTTAGAGTTCCAAATTCATCTATCTATATAGCAGAGAACAGAGTGAAACCTAAATATAAAAACTGCTACTGTAGACGAACGCTTCAACTTAGAAGATCAAAATTTGGTGAGCCAAATGGGATTTGTGTACTGATCATTACCACCACGTATCATCAAGTTTGGGTGAAAAAATATTTGCTGGTATTTCGGAAACTCGTAATTTCTTGGAAGCTTGGCAACCCCTTTCAATGAAAGTGCTTTTCCACAGTCTCTGCTTAGGGCTATATGAAGCGGAAACAAATCATAGAGACAAAATTGAGAACTCATTTACTTTGTCAAGTTTCAAAGAGCTACTACAAACCATGTTGGATTTAGAGTTCCAAATTCATCTATCTATATAGCAGAGAACAGAGTGAAAGCTAAATATAAAAACTGCTACTGTAGAGGAACGCTTCAACCTAGAAGAACAAAATTTGGTGAGCCAAGTGGGATTTGTGTACCGATCATCATCACTTAGTATCATCAAGATTGGGTGAAAAAATATTTGCTGGTATTCGGAAACTCGTTATTTCTTAGAAGCTTGGCAACCCCTCTCAATTAAAGTGCTTTTTTACCGTCGGTGCCTAGGGCTAATTGAAGAGAAAACAAACCATAGAGACAAAACTGAGAACTCCTTTCTTTTGTCAAGTTTCAAAGAGCTAAAACAAACCATGTTGGATTTAGAGTTCCAAATTCATCTATCTATATAGCAGAGAACAGAGAGAAACCTAAATATGAAAACTGCTACTGTAGATGAACAATTCAACCTAGAAGAACAAAATTTGGTGAGCCAAGTGGGATTTGTGTACTGATCATTACCACCAAGCATCATCAAGATTGGGTGAAAAAATATTTGCTGGTATTTCGGAAACTCGTTATTTCTTAGAAGTTTGGCAAACCCTCTCACTGAAAGTGCTTTTCCACCGTCTGTGCCTAGGACTACTTGAAGAGGAAACAAACCATAGTGACAAAACTGAGAACTCCTTTATTTTCTCAAGTTTCAAAGAGGTACTACAAACCATGTTGGATTTAGAGTTCCAAATTCATCTATCTATATAGCAGAGAACAGAGTGAAACCTAAACATAAAAACTGCTACGGTAGACGAACGCTTCAACTTAGAATATCAAAATTTGGTGAGCCAAATGGGATTTGTGGACTTGTCATTACCACCACGTATCATCAAGATTGGGTTAAAAAATATTTGCTGGTATTTCGGAAACTCGTAATTTCCTGGAAGCTTGGCAACCCCTTTCAATGAAAGTGCTTTTCCACAGTCTCTGCTTGGGGCTATATGAAGCGGAAACAGATCATAGAGACAAAACTGAGAACTCCTTTACTTTGTCAAATTTCAAAGAGCTACTACAAACCATGTTGGATTTAGAGTTCCAAATTCATCTATCCATATAGCAGAGAACAGAGTGAAACCTAAATAGAAAAACTGCTACTGTAGACGAACGCTTCAACCTAGAAGAACAAAATTTGGTGAGCCAAGTGGGATTTGTGTACCGATCATCATCACCAAGTATCATCAAGATTGGGTGAAAAAATATTTGCTGGTATTTCGGAAACTCGTTATTTCTTAGAAGCTTGGAAACCCCTATCAATGAAAGTGCTTTTCCACAGTCAGTGCCTAGGGCTACTTGAAGAGGAAACAAACCATAGAGACAAAACTGAGAACTCCTTTATTTTGTCAAGTTTCAAAGAGCCACAACAACCATGTTGGATTTAGAGTTCCAAATTCATCTATCTATATAGCAGAGAACAGAGTGAAACCTAAACATAAAAACTGCTACTGTAGACGAACGCTTCAACTTAGAACAACAAAATTTGGTGAGCCAAGTGGGATTTGTGTACTGATCATTACCACCAAGTATCATCAAGATTGGGTGAAAAAATATTTGCTGGTATTTCGGAAACTCGTTATTTTTTAGAAGTTTGGCAACACCTCTCAATGAAAGTGCTTTTCCACCTTCTGTGCCTAGGGCTACTTGAAGAGGAAACAAACCATAGAGACAAAACTGAGAACTCCTTTATTTTGTCAAGTTTCAAAGAGCTACTACAAACCATGATGGATTTAGAGTTCCAAATTGATCTATCTATATAGCAGAGAACAGAGTGAAACCTAAATATAAAAACTGCTACTGTAGACAAACGCTTCAACCTAGAAGAACGAACTTTGGTGAGCCAAGTGGGATCTGTGTACCGATCATCACCACCACGTATCATCAACCTTGGGTTAAAAAATATTTGCTGGTATTTCGGAAACTCGTTATTTCTTAGAAGCTTGGAAACCCCTATCAATGAAAGTGCTTTTCCACAGTCAGTGCCTAGGGCTACTTGAAGAGGAAACAAACCATAGAGACAAAACTGAGAACTCCTTTATTTTGCCATGCTTCAAAGAGCCACAACAACCATGTTGGATTTAGAGTTCCAAATTCATCTATCTATATAGCAGAGAACAGAGTGAAACCTAAACATAAAAACTGCTACTGTAGATGAACAATTCAACCTAGAAGCACAAAATTTGGTGAGCCAAGTGGGATTTGTGTACTGATCATTACCACCAAGCATCATCAAGATTGGGTGAAAAAATATTTGCTGGTATTTCGGAAACTCGTTATTTCTTAGAAGTTTGGCAAACCCTCTCACTGAAAGTGCTTTTCCACCGTCTGTGCCTAGGACTACTTGAAGAGGAAACATACTATAGAGACAAAACTGAGAACTCTTTATTTTGTCAAGTTTCAAAGAGCTACTACAAACCATGTTGGATTTAGAGTTCCAAATTGATCTATCTATATAGCAGAGTAAAGAGTGAAACCTAAATATAAAAACTGCTACTGTGACGAACGCTTCATCTTAGAAGATCAAAATTTTGTGAGCCAAATGGGATTTGTGGACTTGTCATTACCACCATGAGTCATCAAGATTGGGTTAAAAAATATTTCCTAGTATTTCGGAAATTCGTAATTTCTTGGAAGTTTGGCAACACCTTTCAGTGAAAGTGCTTTTCCACCGTCGGTGCCCAGGGCTAATAGAAGAGGAAACAAGCCATAGAGAAAAAAACTGAGAACTCCTTTCTTTTGTCACGTTTCAAAGAGCTATTACAAACGATGTTGGATTTAGAGTTCCAATTTCATCTATCTATATAGCAGAGAACAGAGTGAAACCTAAATATTAGAACTGCTACTGTAGACGAACGCTTCAAACTAGAAGAACAAAAGTTGGTGAGCCAAGTGGGATTTGTGTACTGATCATTACCACGAAGTATCGTCAACATTGGGTAAAAAAATATTTGCTGGTATTTCGGAAACTCGTTATTTCTTAGAAGGTTGGCAACCCCTCTCAATGAAAGTGCTTTTCCACCGTCGGTGCCCAGGGCTAATAGAAGAGGAAACAAACCATAGAGACAAAACTGAGAACTCCTTTCTTTTGTCACGTTTCAAAGAGCTACTACAAACCATGTTGGATTTAGGGTTCCAAATTCATCTATCTATATAGCAGAGAACAGAGTGAACCCTAAATTTTAGAACTGCTACTGTAGACGAACGCTTCAACCTAGAAGAACAAAATTTGGGGAGCCAAGTGGGATTTGTGTACCGATCATTACCACCAAGTATCATCAACATTGGGTGAAAAAATTTTTGCTGATATTTTGGAAACTAGTTATTTTTTAGAAGTTTGGCAACCCCTCTCAATGAATGTGCTTTTTGACCGTATGTGCCTAGGTCTACTTGGAGAGGAAACAAACCATAGAGGCAAAACTGAGAACTACTTTACTTTGTCAAGTTTCAAAGAGCTACTACAAACCATGTTCGATTTAGAGTTCCAAATTGATCTATCTATATAGCAGAGAACAGAGTGAAACCTAAATATAAAAACTGCTAGAGTAGACGAATGCTTCAACCTAGAATAACGAAATTTGGTGAGCCAAGTGGCATTTGTGTACCGATCATTACCACCACGTATCATCAACCTTGGGTTAAAAAATATTTGCTGGTATTTCGGAAACTCGTTATTTCTTACAAGCTTGGCAATCCCTCTCAATGAAAATGCTTTTCCACCGTCGGTGCCTAGGGCTAATTGAAGAGGAAACAAACCATAGAGACAAAACAGAGAACTCCTTTCTTTTCTCAAGTTTCAAAGAGTTACTACAAACCATGTTGGATTTAGAGTTCCAAATTCATCTATCTATATAGGAGAGAACAGAGTGAAACCTAAACATAAAAACTGCTACGGTAGACGAAAGCTTCAACTTAGAAGATCAAAATTTGGTGAGCCAAATGGGATTTGTGGACTTGTCATTACCACCACGTATCATCAAGATTGGGTTAAAAAATATTTGCTGGTATTTCGGAAACTCGTAATATCCTGGAAGCTTGCAACCCCTTTCAATGAAAGTGCTTTTCCACAGTCTCTGCTTGGGGCTATATGAAGCGGAAACAAATCATAGAGACAAAACTGAGAACTCCTTTACTTTGTCAAATTTCAAAGAGCTACTACAAACCATGTTGGATTTAGAGTTCCAAATTCATCTATCCATATAGCAGAGAACAGAGTGAAACCTAAATATAAAAACTGCTACTGTAGACGAACGCTTCAACCTAGAAGAACAAAATTTGGTGAGCCAAGTGGGATTTCTGTACCGATCATCATCACCAAGTATCATCAAGATTGGGTGAAAAAATATTTGCTGGTATTTCGGAAACTCGTTATTTCTTAGAAGCTTGGAAACCCCTATCAATGAAAGTGCTTTTCCACAGTCAGTGCCTAGGGCTACTTGAAGAGGAAACAAACCATAGAGACAAAACTGAGAACTCCTTTATTTTGTCAAGTTTCAAAGAGCCACAACAACCATGTCGGATTTAGAGTTCCAAATTCATCTATCTATATAGCAGAGAACAGAGTGAAACCTAAACATAAAAACTGCTACTGTAGACGAACGCTTCAACTTAGAACAACAAAATTTGGTGAGCCAAGTGGGATTTGTGTACTGATCATTACCACCAAGTATCATCAAGATTGGGTGAAAAAATATTTGCTGGTATTTCGGAAACTCGTTATTTTTTAGAAGTTTAGCAACACCTCTCAATGAAAGTGCTTTTCCACCTTCTGTGCCTAGGGCTACTTGAAGAGGAAACAAACCATAGAGACAAAACTGAGAACTCCTTTATTTTGTCAAGTTTCAAAGAGCTACTACAAACCATGTTGGATTTAGAGTTCCAAATTGATCTATCTATATAGCAGAGAACAGAGTGAAACCTAAATATAAAAACTGCTACTGTAGACAAACGCTTCAACCTAGAAGAACGAACTTTGGTGAGCCAAGTGGGATTTGTGTACCGATCATCACCACCACGTATCATCAACCTTGGGTTAAAAAATATTTGCTGGTATTTCGGAAACTCGTTATTTCTTAGAAGCTTGGAAACCCCTATCAATGAAAGTGCTTTTCCACAGTCAGTGCCTAGGGCTACTTGAAGAGGAAACAAACCATAGAGACAAAACTGAGAACTCCTTTATTTTGCCATGCTTCAAAGAGCCACAACAACCATGTTGGATTTAGAGTTCCAAATTCATCTATCTATATAGCAGAGAACAGAGTGAAACCTAAACATAAAAACTGCTACTGTAGATGAAAATTCAACCTAGAAGCACAAAATTTGGTGAGCCAAGTGGGATTTGTGTACTGATCATTACCACCAAGCATCATCAAGATTGGGTGAAAAAATATTTGCTGGTATTTCGGAAACTCGTTATTTCTTAGAAGTTTGGCAAACCCTCTCACTGAAAGTGCTTTTCCACCGTCTGTGCCTAGGACTACTTGAAGAGGAAACATACTATAGAGACAAAACTGAGAACTCTTTATTTTGTCAAGTTTCAAAGAGCTACTACAAACCATGTTGGATTTAGAGTTCCAAATTGATCTATCTATATAGCAGAGTAAAGAGTGAAACCTAAATATAAAAACTGCTACTGTGACGAACGCTTCATCTTAGAAGATCAAAATTTTGTGAGCCAAATGGGATTTGTGGACTTGTCATTACCACCATGAGTCATCAAGATTGGGTTAAAAAATATTTCCTGGTATTTCGGAAATTCGTAATTTCTTGGAAGTTTGGCAACACCTTTCAGTGAAAGTGCTTTTCCACCGTCGGTGCCCAGGGCTAATAGAAGAGGAAACAAGCCATAGAGAAAAAAACTGAGAACTCCTTTCTTTTGTCACGTTTCAAAGAGCTATTACAAACGATGTTGGATTTAGAGTTCCAATTTCATCTATCTATATAGCAGAGAACAGAGTGAAACCTAAATATTAGAACTGCTACTGTAGACGAACGCTTCAAACTAGAAGAACAAAAGTTGGTGAGCCAAGTGGGATTTGTGTACTGATCATTACCACGAAGTATCGTCAACATTGGGTAAAAAAATATTTGCTGGTATTTCGGAAACTCGTTATTTCTTAGAAGGTTGGCAACCCCTCTCAATGAAAGTGCTTTTCCACCGTCGGTGCCCAGGGCTAATAGAAGAGGAAACAAACCATAGAGACAAAACTGAGAACTCCTTTCTTTTGTCACGTTTCAAAGAGCTACTACAAACCATGTTGGATTTAGGGTTCCAAATTCATCTATCTATATAGCAGAGAACAGAGTGAACCCTAAATTTTAGAACTGCTACTGTAGACGAACGCTTCAACCTAGAAGAACAAAATTTGGGGAGCCAAGTGGGATTTGTGTACCGATCATTACCACCAAGTATCATCAACATTGGGTGAAAAAATTTTTGCTGATATTTTGGAAACTAGTTATTTTTTAGAAGTTTGGCAACCCCTCTCAATGAATGTGCTTTTTGACCGTATGTGCCTAGGTCTACTTGGAGAGGAAACAAACCATAGAGGCAAAACTGAGAACTCCTTTACTTTGTCAAGTTTCAAAGAGCTACTACAAACCATGTTCGATTTAGAGTTCCAAATTGATCTATCTATATAGCAGAGAACAGAGTGAAACCTAAATATAAAAACTGCTAGAGTAGACGAATGCTTCAACCTAGAATAACGAAATTTGGTGAGCCAAGTGGCATTTGTGTACCGATCATTACCACCACGTATCATCAACCTTGGGTTAAAAAATATTTGCTGGTATTTCGGAAACTCGTTATTTCTTACAAGCTTGGCAATCCCTCTCAATGAAAATGCTTTTCCACCGTCGGTGCCTAGGGCTAATTGAAGAGGAAACAAACCATAGAGACAAAACAGAGAACTCCTTTCTTTTCTCAAGTTTCAAAGAGTTACTACAAACCATGTTGGATTTAGAGTTCCAAATTCATCTATCTATATAGGAGAGAACAGAGTGAAACCTAAACATAAAAACTGCTACGGTAGACGAAAGCTTCAACTTAGAAGATCAAAATTTGGTGAGCCAAATGGGATTTGTGGACTTGTCATTACCACCACGTATCATCAAGATTGGGTTAAAAAATATTTGCTGGTATTTCGGAAACTCGTAATATCCTGGAAGCTTGGCAACCCCTTTCAATGAAAGTGCTTTTCCACAGTCTCTGCTTGGGGCTATATGAAGCGGAAACAAATCATAGAGACAAAACTGAGAACTCCTTTACTTTGTCAAATTTCAAAGAGCTACTACAAACCATGTTGGATTTAGAGTTCCAAATTCATCTATCCATATAGCAGAGAACAGAGTGAAACCTAAATATAAAAACTGCTACTGTAGACGAACGCTTCAACCTAGAAGAACAAAATTTGGTGAGCCAAGTGGGATTTGTGTACCGATCATCATCACCAAGTATCATCAAGATTGGGTGAAAAAATATTTGCTGGTATTTCGGAAACTCGTTATTTCTTAGAAGCTTGGAAACCCCTATCAATGAAAGTGCTTTTCCACAGTCAGTGCCTAGGGCTACTTGAAGAGGAAACAAACCATAGAGACAAAACTGAGAACTCCTTTATTTTGTCAAGTTTCAAAGAGCCACAACAACCATGTCGGATTTAGAGTTCCAAATTCATCTATCTATATAGCAGAGAACAGAGTGAAACCTAAACATAAAAACTGCTACTGTAGACGAACGCTTCAACTTAGAACAACAAAATTTGGTGAGACAAGTGGGATTTGTGTACTTATCATTACCACCAAGTATCATCAAGATTGGGTGAAAAAATATTTGCTGATATTTCGGAAACTCGTTATTTCTTAGAATCTTGGCAACCCCACTCAATGAAAGTGCTTTTCCAGAGTCTGTGCCTAGGACTACTTGAAGAGGAAACAAAGCATAGAAACAAATCTGAGAACTCCTTTATTTTGTCAAGTTTCAAGAGCTAATACAAACCATGTTGGATTTAAAGTTCCAAATTCATCTATCTATATAGCAGAGAACAGAGTGAAATCTAAATATAAATACTGCTACTGTAGACGAACGCTTCAACCTAGAAGAACAAAATTTGGTTAGCCAAGTGGGATTTGTGTACTGATCAATACCACCAATTATCATCAACATTGGGTGAAAAAATATTTGCTGGTATTTCGGAAACTCGTTATTTCTTAGAAGCTTGGCAACCCCTCTCAATGAAAGTGCTTTTCCACCGTCGGTGCCTAGGGCTAATAGAAGAGGAAACAAACCATAGAGACAAAACTGAGAACTCTTTTATTTTGTCAAGTTTCAAAGAGCTACTACAAACCATGTTGGATTTAGAGTTCCAAATTCATCTATCTATATAGCAGAGAACAGAGTGAAACCTAAATATAAAAACTGCTACTGTAGACGAACGCTTCAACTTAGAAGATCAAAATTTGGTGAGCCAAATGGGATTTGTGTACTGATCATTACCACCACGTATCATCAAGTTTGGGTGAAAAAATATTTGCTGGTATTTCGGAAACTCGTAATTTCTTGGAAGCTTGGCAACCCCTTTCAATGAAAGTGCTTTTCCACAGTCTCTGCTTAGGGCTATATGAAGCGGAAACAAATCATAGAGACAAAACTGAGAACTCATTTACTTTGTCAAGTTTCAAAGAGCTACTACAAACCATGTTGGATTTAGAGTTCCAAATTCATCTATCTATATAGCAGAGAACAGAGTGAAAGCTAAATATAAAAACTGCTACTGTAGAGGAACGCTTCAACCTAGAAAAACAAAATTTGGTGAGCCAAGTGGGATTTGTGTACCGATCATCATCACTTAGTATCATCAAGATTGGGTGAAAAAATATTTGCTGGTATTTCGGAAACTCGTTATTTCTTAGAAGCTTGGCAACCCCTCTCAATTAAAGTGCTTTTCCACCGTCGGTGCCTAGGGCTAATAGAAGAGGAAACAAACCATAGAGACAAAACTGAGAACTCCTTTCTTTTGTAACGTTTCAAAGAGCTACTACAAACCATGTTGGATTTAGAGTTCCAAATTCATCTATCTATATAGAAGAGAGCAGAGTGAAACCTAAATATTAGAACTGCTACTGTACAAACGCTTCAACCTAGAAGAACAAAATTTGGTGAGCCCAGTGGGATTTCTGTACTGATCATTACCACCAAGTATCATCAACATTGGGTGAAAAAATATTTGCTGGTATTTCGGAAACTCGTTATTTCTTAGAAGCTTGGCAACCCCTTTCAATGAAAGTGCTTTTCCACCGTCAGTGCCTAGGGCTAATTGAAAAGGAAACAAACCATAGAGACAAAACTGAGAACTCCTTTATTTTGTCAAGTTTCAAAGAGCTACTACAAACCATGTTGGATTTAGAGTTCCAAATTCATCTATCTATATAGCAGAGAACAGAGTGAAACCTAAATATAAAAACTGCTACTGTAGACGAACGCTTCAACTTAGAAGATCAAAATTTGGTGAGCCAAATGGGATTTGTGTACTGATCATTACCACCACGTATCATCAAGTTTGGGTGAAAAAATATTTGCTGGTATTTCGGAAACTCGTAATTTCTTGGAAGCTTGGCAACCCCTTTCATTGAAAGTGCTTTTCCCACAGTCTCTGCTTAGGGCTATATGAAGCGGAAACAAATCATAGAGACAAAATTGAGAACTCATTTACTTTGTCAAGTTTCAAAGAGCTACTACAAACCATGTTGGATTTAGAGTTCCAAATTCATCTATCTATATAGCAGAGAACAGAGTGAAAGCTAAATATAAAAACTGCCTTTGTAGAGGAACGCTTCAACCTAGAAGAACAAAATTTGGTGAGCCAAGTGGGATTTGTGTACCGATCATCATCACTTAGTATCATCAAGATTGGGTGAAAAAATATTTGCTGGTATTCGGAAACTCGTTATTTCTTAGAAGTTTGGCAACCCGTCTCAATGAAAGTGCTTTTCCACCGTCTGTGCCTAGGACTACTTGAAGAGGAAACAAACCATAGTGACAAAACTGAGAACTCCTTTATTTTCTCAAGTTTCAAAGAGGTACTACAAACCATGTTGGATTTAGAGTTCCAAATTCATCTATCTATAGCAGAGAACAGAGTGAAACCTAAACATAAAAACTGCTACGGTAGACGAACGTTTCAACTTAGAATATCAAAATTTGGTGAGCCAAATGGGATTTGTGGACTTGTCATTACCACCACGTATCATCAAGATTGGGTTAAAAAATATTTGCTGGTATTTCGGAAACTCGTAATTTCCTGGAAGCTTGGCAACCCTTTCAATGAAAGTGCTTTTCCACAGTCTCTGCTTGGGGCTATATGAAGCGGAAACAAATCATAGAGACAAAACTGAGAACTCCTTTACTTTGTCAAATTTCAAAGAGCTACTACAAACCATGTTGGATTTAGAGTTCCAAATTCATCTATCCATATAGCAGAGAACAGAGTGAAACCTAAATATAAAAACTGCTACTGTAGACGAACGCTTCAACCTAGAAGAACAAAATTTGGTGAGCCAAGTGGGATTTGTTGTACCGATCATCATCACCAAGTATCATCAAGATTGGGTGAAAAAATATTTGCTGGTATTTCGGAAACTCGTTATTTCTTAGAAGCTTGGAAACCCCTATCAATGAAAGTGCTTTTCCACAGTCAGTGCCTAGGGCTACTTGAAGAGGAAACAAACCATAGAGACAAAACTGAGAACTCCTTTATTTTGTCAAGTTTCAAAGAGCCACAACAACCATGTCGGATTTAGAGTTCCAAATTCATCTATCTATATAGCAGAGAACAGAGTGAAACCTAAACATAAAAACTGCTACTGTAGACGAACGCTTCAACTTAGAACAACAAAATTTGGTGAGACAAGTGGGATTTGTGTACTTATCATTACCACCAAGTATCATCAAGATTGGGTGAAAAAATATTTGCTGATATTTCGGAAACTCGTTTATTTCTTAGAATCTTGGCAACCCCACTCAATGAAAGTGCTTTTCCAGAGTCTGTGCCTAGGACTACTTGAAGAGGAAACAAAGCATAGAAACAAATCTGAGAACTCCTTATTTTGTCAAGTTTCAAAGAGCTAATACAAACCATGTTGGATTTAAAGTTCCAAATTCATCTATCTATATAGCAGAGAACAGAGTGAAATCTAAATATAAATACTGCTACTGTAGACGAACGCTTCAACCTAGAAGAACAAAATTTGGTTAGCCAAGTGGGATTTGTGTACTGATCAATACCACCAATTATCATCAACATTGGGTGAAAAAATATTTGCTGGTATTTCGGAAACTCGTTATTTCTTAGAAGCTTGGCAACCACTCTCAATGAAAGTGCTTTTCCACCGTCGGTGCCTAGGGCTAATAGAAGAGGAAACAAACCATAGAGACAAAACTGAGAACTCTTTTATTTTGTCAAGTTTCAAAGAGCTACTACAACCATGTTGATTTAGAGTTCCAAATTCATCTATCTATATAGCAGAGAACAGAGTGAAACCTAAATATAAAAACTGCTACTGTAGACGAACGCTTCAACTTAGAAGATCAAAATTTGGTGAGCCAAATGGGATTTGTGTACTGATCATTACCACAACGTATCATCAAGTTTGGGTGAAAAATATTTGCTGGTATTTCGGAAACTCGTAATTTCTTGGAAGCTTGGCAACCCCTTTCAATGAAAGTGCTTTTCCACAGTCTCTGCTTAGGGCTATATGAAGCGGAAACAAATCATAGAGACAAAACTGAGAACTCATTTAACTTTGTCAAGTTTCAAAGAGCTACTACAAACCATGTTGGATTTAGAGTTCCAAATTCATCTATCTATATAGCAGAGAACAGAGTGAAAGCTAAATATAAAAACTGCTACTGTAGAGGAACGCTTCAACCTAGAAAAACAAAATTTGGTGAGCCAAGTGGGATTTGTGTACCGATCATCATCACTTAGTATCATCAAGATTGGGTGAAAAAATATTTGCTGGTATTTCGGAAACTCGTTATTTCTTAGAAGCTTGGCAACCCCTCTCAATTAAAGTGCTTTTCCACCGTCGGTGCCTAGGGCTAATAGAAGAGGAAAACAAACCATAGAGACAAAACTGAGAACTCCTTTTCTTTTGTAACGTTTCAAAGAGCTACTACAAACCATGTTGGATTTAGAGTTCCAAATTCATCTATCTATATAGAAGAGAGCAGAGTGAAACCTAAATATTAGAACTGCTACTGTACAAACGCTTCAACCTAGAAGAACAAAATTTGGTGAGCCCAGTGGGATTTCTGTACTGATCATTACCACCAAGTATCATCAACATTGGGTGAAAAAATATTTGCTGGTATTTCGGAAACTCGTTATTTCTTAGAAGCTTGGCAACCCCTTTCAATGAAAGTGCTTTTCCACCGTCAGTGCCTAGGGCTAATTGAAAAGGAAACAAACCATAGAGACAAAACTGAGAACTCCTTTATTTTGTCAAGTTTCAAAGAGCTACTACAAACCATGTTGGATTTAGAGTTCCAAATTCATCTATCTATATAGCAGAGAACAGAGTGAAACCTAAATATAAAAACTGCTACTGTAGACGAACGCTTCAACTTAGAAGATCAAAATTTGGTGAGCCAAATGGGATTTGTGTACTGATCATTACCACCACGTATCATCAAGTTTGGGTGAAAAAATATTTGCTGGTATTTCGGAAACTCGTAATTTCTTGGAAGCTTGGCAACCCCTTTCATTGAAAGTGCTTTTCCACAGTCTCTGCTTAGGGCTATATGAAGCGGAAACAAATCATAGAGACAAAATTGAGAACTCATTTACTTTGTCAAGTTTCAAAGAGCTACTACAAACCATGTTGGATTTAGAGTTCCAAATTCATCTATCTATATAGCAGAGAACAGAGTGAAACCTAAATATAAAAACTGCTCCAGTAGACGAATGCTTCAACCTAGAATAACGAAATTTGGTGAGCCAAGTGGCATTGTGTACCGATCATTACCACCACGTATCATCAAGATTGGGTTAAAAAATATTTGCTGGTATTTCGGAAACTCGTAATTTCCTGGAAGCTTGGCAACCCCTTTCAATGAAAGTGCTTTTCCACAGTCTCTGCTTGGGGCTATATGAAGCGGAAACAAATCATAGAGACAAAACTGGAAACTCCTTTACTTTGTCAAATTTCAAAGAGCTACTACAAACCATGTTGGATTTAGAGTTCCAAATTCATCTATCCATATAGCAGAGAACAGAGTGAAACCTAAATATAAAACTGCTACTGTAGACGAACGCCTTCAACCTAGAAAAACAAAATTTGGTGAGCCAAGTGGGATTTGTGTACCGATCATCATCACCAAGTATCATCAAGATTGGGGTGAAAAAATATTTGCTGGTATTTCGGAAACTCTTTATTTCTTAGAAGCTTGGAAACCCCTATCAATGAAAGTGCTTTTCCACAGTCAGTGCCTAGGGCTACTTGAAGAGGAAACAAACCATAGAGACAAAACTGAGAACTCCTTTATTTTGTCAAGTTTCAAAGAGCCACAACAACCATGTCGGATTTAGAGTTCCAAATTCATCTATCTATATAGCAGAGAACAGAGTGGAAACCTAAACATAAAAACTGCTACTGTAGACGAACGCTTCAACTTAGAACAACAAAATTTGGTGAGCCAAGTGGGATTTGTGTACCGATCATCATCACCAAGTATCATCAAGATTGGGTGAAAAATATTTGCTGGTATTTCGGAAACTCGTTATTTCTTAGAAGCTTGGAAACCCCTATCAATGAAAAGTGCTTTCCACAGTCAGTGCCTAGGGCTACTTGAAGAGGAAACAAACCATAGAGACAAAACTGAGAACTCCTTTATTTTGTCAAGTTTCAAAGAGCCACAACAACCATGTTGGATT
>NW_027510721.1:0-31333 GCF_048772815.1 Callospermophilus lateralis
AACAAAATTTGCTGAGCCAAGTGGGATTTGTGTACTGATCATTACCACCAAGTATCATCAAGATTGGGTGAAAAAATATTTGCTGGTATTTCGGAAACTCGTTATTTCTTAGAAGCTTGGCAACCCATCTCAATGAAAGGGCATTTCCACAGTGTGTGCCTAGGGCTACTTGAAGAGGAAACAAACCATAGAGACAAAACTGAGAACTCCTTTATTTTGTCAAGTTTCAAAGAGCTACTACAAACCATGTTGGATTTAGAGTTCCAAATTCATCTAACTATATACGAGAGAACAGAGGGAAACCTAAATATAAAAACTGCTACTGAAGACGAACGTTTCAACCTAGAAGAACAAAATTTGGTGAGCCAAGTGGGGTTTATGTACTGATCATTACCACCAAGTATTATCAAGATTGGGTGAAAAAATATTTGCTGGTATTTCGGAAACTCGTTATTTCTTAGAAGCTTGGCAACCCCTCTCAATGAAAGTGCTTTTCCACAGTCTGTGCCTAGGACTCCTTGAAGATTAAACAAACCATAGAGACAAAACTGAGAACTCCTTTATTTTGTCAAGTTTCAAAGACCTACTACAAACCATGTTTTATTTAGAGTTCCAAATTCATCTATCTATATAGGAGAGAACAGAGGGAAACCTAAATATAAAAACTGCTACTGTAGACGAACGCTTCAACCTAGAAGAACAAAATTTGGTGAGCCAAGTGGGATTTGTGTACTGATCATTACCACCAAGTATCATCAAGATTGGGTGAAAAAATATTTGCTGGTATTTCGGAAACTCGTTATTTCTAGAAGCTTGGCAGACCATCTCAATGAAAGTGCTTTTCCACAGTGTGTGCCTAGGGCTACTTGAAGAGGAAACAAACCATAGAGACAAAACTGAGAAATCCTTTATTTTGTCATATTTCAAAGTGCTACTACAAACCATGTTGAATTTAGAGTTCCAAATTCATCTATCTATATAGGAGAGAACAGAGATAAACCTAAATATAAAAACTGCTACTGTAGACGAACGCTTCAACCTAGAAGAACAAAATTTGCTGAGCCAAGTGGGATTTGTGTAATGATCATTACCACCAAGTATCATCAAGTTTGGGGTGAAAAAATATTTGCTGGTATTTCGGAAACTCGTTATTTCTTAGAAGATTGGCAACCCCTCTCAATGAAAGTGCTGATCCACAGTCTGTGCCTAGGGCTACTTGAAGACGAAACAAACCATAGAGAAAAAACTGAGAACTCCTTTATTTTGTCCAGTTTCAAAGAGCTACTACAAACCACGTTGGATTTAGAGTTCCAAATTCATCTATCTATATAGGAGAGAACAGAGAGAAACCTAAATATAAAAACTGCTACTGTAGACGAACGCTTCAACCTAGAAGAACAAAATTTGGTGAGCCAAGTGGGATTTGTGTACTGATCATTACCACCAAGTATCATCAAGATTGGGTGAAAAAATATTTGCTGGTATTTCGGAAATTCGTTATTTCTTAGAAGATTGGCAACCCCTCTCAATGAAAGTGCTGATCCACAGTCTGTGCCTAGGGCTACTTGAAGACGAAACAAACCATAGAGAAAAAACTGAGAACTCCTTTATTTTGTCCAGTTTCAAAGAGCTACTACAAACCATGTTGGATTTAGAGTTCCAAATTCATCTATCTATATAGGAGAGAACAGATGGAAACCTAAATATAAAAACTGCTACTGTAGACGAACGCTTCAACCTAGAAGAACAAAATTTGGTGAGAAAAGTGGGATTTGTGTACTGATTATTACCACCAAGTATCATCAAGTTTGGGTGAAAAAATATTTGCTGGTATTTCGGAAACTCGTTATTTCTTAGAAGCTTGGCAAACCATCTCAATGAAAGTGCTTTTCCACAGTGTGTGCCTAGGGCTACTTGAAGAGGAAAAAAACCATAGAGACAAAACTGAGAACTCCTTTATTTTGTCATATTTCAAAGAGCTACTACAAACCATGTTGGATTTAGAGTTCCAAATTCATCTAACTATATAGAGAGAACAGAGGGAAACCTAAATATAAAAACTGCTACTGAAGACGAACACCTCAACCTAGAAGAACAAAAATTGGTGAGCCAAGTGGGGTTTGTGTACTGATCATTACCACCAAGTATTATCAAGATTGGGTGAAAAAATATTTGCTGGTATTTCGGAATCTCGTTATTTCTTAGAAGCTTGGCAACCCCTCTCAAGGAAAGTGCTTTTCCACAGTCTGTGCCTAGGACTCCTTGAAGATTAAACAAACCATAGAGACAAAACTGAGAACTCCTTTATTTTGTCAAGTTTCAAAGACCTACTACAAACCATGTTTTATTTAGAGTTCCAAATTCATCTATCTATATAGGAGAGAACAGAGGGAAACCTAAATATAAAAACTGCTACTGTAGATGAACGCTTCAACCTAGCAGAACAAAATTTGGTGAGCCAAGTGGGATTTGTGTACTGATCATTACCACCAAGTATCATCAAGATTGGTTAAAAAAATACTTGCTGGTATTTCGGAAACTCGTTATTTCTTAGAAGCTTGGCAACCCATCTCAATGAAAGTGCATTTCCACAGTGTGTGCCTAGGGCTACTTGAAGAGGAAACAAACCTTAGAGACAAAACTGAGAACTCCTTTATTTTGTCAAGTTTCAAAGAGCTACTACAAACCATGTTGGATTTAGAGTTCCAAATTCATCTAACTATATAGGAGAGAACAGAGGGAAACCTAAATATAAAAACTGCTACTGAAGACGAACGCTTCAACCTAGAAGAACAAAATTTGGTGAGCCAAGTGGGGTTTGTGTACTGATCATTGCCACCAAGTATTATCAAGATTGGGTGAAAAAATATTTCCTGGTATTTCGGAAACTCGTTATTTCTTAGAAGCTTGGCAACCCCTCTCAATGAAAGTGCTTTTCCACAGTCTGTGCCTAGGGCTACTTGAAGACGAAACAAACCATAGAGACAAAACGGAGAACTCCGTTATTTTGTCAAGTTTCAAAGAGCTACTACAAACCATGTTGGATTTAGAGTTCCAAATTCATCTATCTATATATGAGAGAACAGAGTGAAACCTAAATATAAAAACTGCTACTGTAGACGAACGCTTCAACCTAGAAGAACAAAATTTGGTGAGCCAAGTGGGATTTGTGTACTGATCATTACCACCAAGTATCATCAAGATTGGGTGAAAAAATATTTGCTGGTATTTCGGAAACTCGTTATTTCTAGAAGCTTGGCAGACCATCTCAATGAAAGTGCTTTTCCACAGTGTGTGCCTAGGGCTACTTGAAGAGGAAACAAACCATAGAGACAAAATTGAGAAATCCTTTATTTTGTCAAGTTTCAAAGAGCTACTACAAACCATGTTGGATTTAGAGTTCCAAATTCATCTATCTATATAGGAGAGAACAGAGGGAAACCTAAATATAAAAACTGCTATTGTAGATGAACGCTTCAACCTAGAAGAACAAAATTTGCTGAGCCAAGTGGGATTTGTGTACTGATCATTACCACCAAGTATCATCAAGATTGGGTGAAAAAATATTTGCTGGTATTTCGGAAACTCGTTATTTCTTAGAAGCTTGGCAACCCATCTCAATGAAAGGGCATTTCCACAGTGTGTGCCTAGGGCTACTTGAAGAGGAAACAAACCATAGAGACAAAACTGAGAACTCCTTTATTTTGTCAAGTTTCAAAGAGCTACTACAAACCATGTTGGATTTAGTGTTCCATATTCATCTAACTATATACGAGAGAACAGAGGGAAACCTAAATATAAAAACTGCTACTGAAGACGAACGTTTCAACCTAGAAGAACAAAATTTGGTGAGCCAAGTGGGGTTTATGTACTGATCATTACCACCAAGTATCATCAAGATTGGGTGAAAAAATATTTGCTGGTATTTCGGAAACTCGTTATTTCTAGAAGGGTGGCAGACCATCTCAATGGAAGTGCTTTTCCACAGTGTGTGCCTAGGGCTACTTGAAGAGGAAACAATCCATAGAGACAAAATTGAGAAATCCTTTATTTTGTCAAGTTTCAAAGAGCTACTACAAACCATGTTGGATTTAGAGTTCCAAATTCATCTATCTATATAGGAGAGAACAGAGGGAAACCTAAATATAAAAACTGCTACTGTAGACAAACGCTTCAACCTAGAATAACAAAATTTGGTGAGCCAAGTGGGAAATGTGCACTGATCATTAGCACCAAGTATCATCAAGATTGGGTGAAGAAATATTTGCTGGTATTTCGGAAACTCGTTATTTCTTAGAAGCTTGGCAACCCCTCTCAATGAAAGTGCTTTTCCACAGTCTGTGCCTAGGGCTACTTGAAGAGGAAACAAACCATAGAGACAAAACGGAGAATTCCGTTATTTTGTCAAGTTTCAAAGAGCTACTACAAACCATGTTGGATTTAGAGTTCCAAATTCATCTATCTATATATGAGAGAACAGAGTGAAACCTAAATATAAAAACTGCTACTGTAGACGAACGCTTCAACCTAGAAGAACAAAATTTGGTGAGCCAAGTGGGATTTGTGTACTGATCATTACCACCAAGTATCATCAAGATTGGGCGAAAAAATATTTGATGGTGTTTCGGAAACTCGTTATTTCTAGAAGCTTGGCAGACCATCTCAATGAAAGTGCTTTTCCACAGTGTGTGCCTAGGGCTACTTGAAGAGGAAACAAACCATAGAGACAAAACTGAGAAATCCTTTATTTTGTCATATTTCAAAGTGCTACTACAAACCATGTTGAATTTAGTGTTCCATATCATCTATCTATATAGGAGAGAACAGAGAGAAACCTAAATATAAAAACTGATACTGTAGACGAACGCTTCAACCTAGAAGAAAATTTGCTGAGCCAAGTGGGATTTGTGTAATGATCATTACCACCAAGTATCAACAAGTTTGGGTGAAAAAATATTTGCTGGTATTTCGGAAACTCGTAATTTCTTATAAGCTTGGCAACCCCTCTCAATGAAAGTGCTTTTCCACAGTCTGTGCCTAGGGCTACTTGAAGACGAAACAAACCATAGAGAAAAAACTGAGAACTCCTTTATTTTGTCCAGTTTCAAAGAGCTACTACAAACCATGTTGGATTTAGAGTTCCAAATTCATCTATCTATATAGGAGAGAACAGATGGAAACCTAAATATAAAAACTGCTACTGTAGACGAACGCTTCAACCTAGAAGAACAAAATTTGGTGAGAAAAGTGGGATTTGTGTACTGATTATTACCACCAAGTATCATCAAGTTTGGGTGAAAAAATATTTGCTGGTATTTCGGAAACTCGTTATTTCTTAGAAGCTTGGCAAACCATCTCAATGAAAGTGCTTTTCCACAGTGTGTGCCTAGGGCTACTTGAAGAGGAAAAAAACCATAGAGACAAAACTGAGAACTCCTTTATTTTGTCATATTTCAAAGAGCTACTACAAACCATGTTGGATTTAGAGTTCCAAATTCATCTAACTATATAGGAGAGAACAGAGGGAAACCTAAATATAAAAACTGCTACTGAAGACGAACACCTCAACCTAGAAGAACAAAAATTGGTGAGCCAAGTGGGGTTTGTGTACTGATCATTACCACCAAGTATTATCAAGATTGGGTGAAAAAATATTTGCTGGTATTTCGGAATCTCGTTATTTCTTAGAAGCTTGGCAACCCCTCTCAAGGAAAGTGCTTTTCCACAGTCTGTGCCTAGGACTCCTTGAAGATTAAACAAACCATAGAGACAAAACTGAGAACTCCTTTATTTTGTCAAGTTTCAAAGACCTACTACAAACCATGTTTTATTTAGAGTTCCAAATTCATCTATCTATATAGGAGAGAACAGAGGGAAACCTAAATATAAAAACTGCTACTGTAGATGAACGCTTCAACCTAGCAGAACAAAATTTGGTGAGCCAAGTGGGATTTGTGTACTGATCATTACCACCAAGTATCATCAAGATTGGTTAAAAAAATACTTGCTGGTATTTCGGAAACTCGTTATTTCTTAGAAGCTTGGCAACCCATCTCAATGAAAGTGCATTTCCACAGTGTGTGCCTAGGGCTACTTGAAGAGGAAACAAACCTTAGAGACAAAACTGAGAACTCCTTTATTTTGTCAAGTTTCAAAGAGCTACTACAAACCATGTTGGATTTAGAGTTCCAAATTCATCTAACTATATAGGAGAGAACAGAGGGAAACCTAAATATAAAAACTGCTACTGAAGACGAACGCTTCAACCTAGAAGAACAAAATTTGGTGAGCCAAGTGGGGTTTGTGTACTGATCATTGCCACCAAGTATTATCAAGATTGGGTGAAAAAATATTTCCTGGTATTTCGGAAACTCGTTATTTCTTAGAAGCTTGGCAACCCCTCTCAATGAAAGTGCTTTTCCACAGTCTGTGCCTAGGGCTACTTGAAGACGAAACAAACCATAGAGACAAAACGGAGAACTCCGTTATTTTGTCAAGTTTCAAAGAGCTACTACAAACCATGTTGGATTTAGAGTTCCAAATTCATCTATCTATATATGAGAGAACAGAGTGAAACCTAAATATAAAAACTGCTACTGTAGACGAACGCTTCAACCTAGAAGAACAAAATTTGGTGAGCCAAGTGGGATTTGTGTACTGATCATTACCACCAAGTATCATCAAGATTGGGTGAAAAAATATTTGCTGGTATTTCGGAAACTCGTTATTTCTAGAAGCTTGGCAGACCATCTCAATGAAAGTGCTTTTCCACAGTGTGTGCCTAGGGCTACTTGAAGAGGAAACAAACCATAGAGACAAAATTGAGAAATCCTTTATTTTGTCAAGTTTCAAAGAGCTACTACAAACCATGTTGGATTTAGAGTTCCAAATTCATCTATCTATATAGGAGAGAACAGAGGGAAACCTAAATATAAAAACTGCTATTGTAGATGAACGCTTCAACCTAGAAGAACAAAATTTGCTGAGCCAAGTGGGATTTGTGTACTGATCATTACCACCAAGTATCATCAAGATTGGGTGAAAAAATATTTGCTGGTATTTCGGAAACTCGTTATTTCTTAGAAGCTTGGCAACCCATCTCAATGAAAGGGCATTTCCACAGTGTGTGCCTAGGGCTACTTGAAGAGGAAACAAACCATAGAGACAAAACTGAGAACTCCTTTATTTTGTCAAGTTTCAAAGAGCTACTACAAACCATGTTGGATTTAGTGTTCCATATTCATCTAACTATATACGAGAGAACAGAGGGAAACCTAAATATAAAAACTGCTACTGAAGACGAACGTTTCAACCTAGAAGAACAAAATTTGGTGAGCCAAGTGGGGTTTATGTACTGATCATTACCACCAAGTATCATCAAGATTGGGTGAAAAAATATTTGCTGGTATTTCGGAAACTCGTTATTTCTAGAAGGGTGGCAGACCATCTCAATGGAAGTGCTTTTCCACAGTGTGTGCCTAGGGCTACTTGAAGAGGAAACAATCCATAGAGACAAAATTGAGAAATCCTTTATTTTGTCAAGTTTCAAAGAGCTACTACAAACCATGTTGGATTTAGAGTTCCAAATTCATCTATCTATATAGGAGAGAACAGAGGGAAACCTAAATATAAAAACTGCTACTGTAGACAAACGCTTCAACCTAGAATAACAAAATTTGGTGAGCCAAGTGGGAAATGTGCACTGATCATTAGCACCAAGTATCATCAAGATTGGGTGAAGAAATATTTGCTGGTATTTCGGAAACTCGTTATTTCTTAGAAGCTTGGCAACCCCTCTCAATGAAAGTGCTTTTCCACAGTCTGTGCCTAGGGCTACTTGAAGAGGAAACAAACCATAGAGACAAAACGGAGAATTCCGTTATTTTGTCAAGTTTCAAAGAGCTACTACAAACCATGTTGGATTTAGAGTTCCAAATTCATCTATCTATATATGAGAGAACAGAGTGAAACCTAAATATAAAAACTGCTACTGTAGACGAACGCTTCAACCTAGAAGAACAAAATTTGGTGAGCCAAGTGGGATTTGTGTACTGATCATTACCACCAAGTATCATCAAGATTGGGCGAAAAAATATTTGATGGTGTTTCGGAAACTCGTTATTTCTAGAAGCTTGGCAGACCATCTCAATGAAAGTGCTTTTCCACAGTGTGTGCCTAGGGCTACTTGAAGAGGAAACAAACCATAGAGACAAAACTGAGAAATCCTTTATTTTGTCATATTTCAAAGTGCTACTACAAACCATGTTGAATTTAGTGTTCCATATCATCTATCTATATAGGAGAGAACAGAGAGAAACCTAAATATAAAAACTGATACTGTAGACGAACGCTTCAACCTAGAAGAAAATTTGCTGAGCCAAGTGGGATTTGTGTAATGATCATTACCACCAAGTATCAACAAGTTTGGGTGAAAAAATATTTGCTGGTATTTCGGAAACTCGTAATTTCTTATAAGCTTGGCAACCCCTCTCAATGAAAGTGCTTTTCCACAGTCTGTGCTTAGGGCTACTTAAAGAGGAAACAAACCATAGAGACAAAACTGAGAACTCCTTTATTTTGTCCAGTTTCAAAGAGCTACTACAAACCATGTTGGATTTAGAGTTCCAAATTCATCTATCTATATAGGAGAGAACAGAGAGAAACCTAAATATAAAAACTGCTACTGTAGACGAACGCTTCAACCTAGAAGAACAAAATTTGGTGAGCCAAGTGGGATTTGTGTACTGATCATTACCACCAAGTATCATCAAGATTGGGTGAAAAAGTATTTGCTGGTATTTCGGAAATTCGTTATTTCTTAGAAGATTGGCAACCCCTCTCAATGAAAGTGCTGATCCACAGTCTGTGCCTAGGGCTACTTGAAGACGAAACAAACCATAGAGACAAAACTGAGAACTCCTTTATTTTTTCCAGTTTCAAAGAGTTACTACAAACCATGTTGGATTTAGAGTTCAAAATTCATTTATCTATATAGGAGAGAACAGATGGAAACCTAAATATAAAAACTGCTACTGTAGATGAACGCTTCAACCTACAAGAACAAAATTTGGTGAGCCAAGCGGGATTTGTGTACTGATCATTACCACAAAGTATCATCAAGATTGGGTGAAAAAATATTTGCTGGTATTTCAGAAACCCGTTATTTCTTAGAATATTGGCAACCCCTCACAATGAAAGTGCTGATCCACAGTCTGTGCCTAGGGCTACTTGAAGACGAAACAAACCATAGAGACAAAACTGAGAACTCCTTTATTTTGTCCAGTTTCAAAGAGCTACTACAAACCATGTTGGATTTAGAGTTCCAAATTCATCTATCTATGTAGGAGAGAACAGAGGGAAACCTAAATATAAAAACTGCTACTGTAGATGAACGCTTCAACCTACAAGAACAAAATTTGGTGAGCCAAGTGGGATTTGTGTACTGATCATTACCACCAAGTATCATCAAGATTGGGTGAAAAAATATTTGCTGGTATTTCGGAAACTCGTTATTTCTTATAAGCTTGGCAGACCATCTCAATGAAAGTGCTTTTCCACAGTGTGTGCCTAGGGCTACTTGAACACGAAACAAACCATAGAGACAAAACTGAGAACTCCTTTATTTTGTCTAGTTTCAAAGAGCTAGTACAAACCATGTTGGATTTTGAGTTGCAAATTCATCTATCTATATATGAGAGAACAGAGGGAAAACTAAATATAAAAACTGCTACTGTAGACGAACGCTTCAACCTAGAAGAACAAAATTTGGTGAGCCAAGTGGGATTTGTGTACTGATTATTACCACCAAGTATCATCATGTTTGGGTGAAAAAATATTTGCTGGTATTTCGGAAACTCGTTATTTCTTAGAAACTTCGCAAACCATCTCAATGAAAGTGCTTCTCCACAGTGTGTGCCTAGGGCTACTTGAAGAGGAAAAAAACCATAGAGACAAAACTGAGAACTCCTTTATTTTGTCATATTTCAAAGAGCTACTACAAACCATGTTGGATTTAGAGTTCCAAATTCATCTAACTATATAGGAGAGAACAGAGGGAAACCTAAATATAAAAACTGCTACTGAAGACGAACACCTCAACCTAGAAGAACAAAATTTGGTGAGCCAAGTGGGGTTTGTGTACTGATCATTACCACCAAGTATTATCAAGATTGGGTGAAAAAATATTTGCTGGTATTTCGGAATCTCGTTATTTCTTAGTAGCTTGGCAACCCCTCTCAATGAAAGTGCTTTTCCCCAGTCTGTGCCTAGGACTCCTTGAAGATTAAACAAATCATAGAGACAAAACTGAGAACTCCTTTATTTTGTCAAGTTTCAAAGACCTACTACAAACCATGTTTTATTTAGAGTTCCAAATTCATCTATCTATATAGGAGAGAACAGAGGGAAACCTAAATATAAAAACTGCTACTGTAGATGAACGCTTCAACCTAGCAGAACGAAATTTGGTGAGCCAAGTGGGATTTGTGTACTGATCATTACCACCAAGTATCATCAAGATTTGTTAAAAAAATACTTGCTGGTATTTCGGAAACTCGTTATTTCTTAGAAGCTTGGCAACCCATCCCAATGAAAGTGCATTTCCACAGCGTGTGCCTAGGGCTACTTGAAGAGGAAACAAACCATAGAGACAAAACTGAGAACTCCTTTATTTTGTCAAGTTTCAAAGAGCTACTACAAACCATGTTGGATTTAGAGTTCCAAATTCATCTATCTATATATGAGAGAACAGAGTGAAACCTAAATATAAAAACTGCTACTGTAGACGAACGCTTCAACCTAGAAGAACAAAATTTGGTGAGCCAAGTGGGATTTGTGTACTGATCATTACCACCAAGTATCATCAAGATTGGGTGAAAAAATATTTGCTGGTATTTCGGAAACTCGTTATTTCTAGAAGCTTGGCAGACCATCTCAATGAAAGTGATTTTCCACAGTGTGTGCCTAGGACTACTTGAAGAGGAAACAAACCATAGAGACAAAACTGAGAAATCCTTTATTTTGTCAAGTTTCAAAGAGCTACTACAAACCATGTTGGATTTAGAGTTCCAAATTCATCTATCTATATAGGAGGGAACAGAGGGTAACCTAAATATAAAAACTGCTATTGTAGATGAACACTTCAACCTAGAAGAACAAAATTTGGTGAGCCAAGTGGGATTTGTGTACTGATCATTACCACCAAGTATCATCAAGATTGGGTGAAAAAATATTTGCTGGTATTTCGGAAACTCGTTATTTCTTAGAAGCTTGGCAACCCATCTCAATGAAAGTGCATTTCCACAGTGTGTGCCTATGGCTACGTGAAGAGGAAACAAACCATAGAGACAAAACTGAGAACTCCTTTATTTTGTCAAGTTTCAAAGAGCTACTACAAACCATGTTGGATTTAGAGTTCCAAATTCATCTATCTATATATGAGAGAACAGAATGAAACCTAAATATAAAAACTGCTACTGTAGACGAACGCTTCAACCTAGAAGAACAAAATTTGGTGAGCCAAGTGAGATTTGTGTACTGATCATTACCACCAATGATCAAGAATGGGTGAAAAAATATTTGCTGCTATTTCGGAAACTCGTTATCTTAGAAGCTTGGCAGACCATCTCAATGAAAGTGCTTTTCCACAGTTTTTCCTAGGGCTACTTGAAGAGGAAACAAACCATAGAGACAAAACTGAGAACTCCTTTATTTTGTCAAGTTTCAAAGAGCTACTACAAACCATGTTGGATTTAGAGTTCCAAATTCATCTAACTATATAGGAGAGAAAAGAGAGAAACCTAAATATAAGAACTGCTACTGTAGACGAACGCTTCAACCTAGAAGAACAAAATTTGGTGAGCCAAGTGGGATTTGTGTACTGATCATTAGCAACAAGTATCATCAAGATTGGGTGAAAAAATATTTGCTGGTATTTCGGAAACTCGTTATTTCCTAGAAGCTTGGCAGACCATCTCAATGAAAGTGCTTTTCCACAGTGTGTGCCTAGGGCTACTTGAAGAGGAAAAAAACCATAGAGACAAAACTGAGAAATCCTTTATTTTTTCATATTTCAAAGAGCTACTATAAACCATGTTGGATTTAGAGTTCCAAATTCATCTAACTATATAGGAGAGAACAGAGGGAAACCTAAATATAAAAACTGCTACTGTAGACAAACGCTTCAACCTAGAATAACAAAATTTGGTGCGCCAAGTGGGAAATGTGTACTGATCATTAGCACCAAGTATCATCAAGATTGGGTGAAAAAATATCTGCTGGTATTACGGAAACTCGTTATTTCTTAGAAGCTTGGCAACCCCTCTCAATGAAAGTGCTTTTCCACAGTCTGTGCCTAGGGCTACTTGAAGAAGAAACAAACCATAGAGACAAAACGGAGAACTCCGTTATTTTGTCAACTTTCAAAGAGCTACTACAAACCATGTTGGATTTAGAGTTCCAAATTCGTCTATCTATATAGGAGAGAACAGAGAGAAACCTAAATATAAAAACTGCTACTGTAGACGAACGCTTCAACCTAGAAGAACAAAATTTGGTGAGCCAAGTGGGATTTGTGTACTGATCATTACCACCAAGTATCATCAAGATTGGGTGAAAAAATATTTGCTGGTATTTCGGAAATTCGTTATTTCTTAGAAGATTGGCAACCCCTCTCAATGAAAGTGCTGATCCACAGTCTGTGCCTAGGGCTACTTGAAGACGAAACAAACCATAGAGACAAAACTGAGAACTCCTTTATTTTGTCCAGTTTCAAAGAGCTACTACAAACCATGTTGGATTTAGAGTTCCAAATTCATCTATCTATGTAGGAGAGAACAGAGGGAAACCTAAATATAAAAACTGCTACTGTAGATGAACGCTTCAACCTACAAGAACAAAATTTGGTGAGCCAAGTGGGATTTGTGTACTGATCATTAGCACCAAGTATCATCAAGATTGGGTGAAAAAATATTTGCTGGTATTTCGGAAACTCGTTATTTCTTAGAAGCTTGGCAAACCATCTCAATGAAAGTGCTTTTCCACAGTGTGTGCCTAGGGCTACTTGAAGAGGAAAAAAACCATAGAGACAAAACTGAGAACTCCTTTATTTTGTCATATTTCAAAGAGCTACTACAAACCATGTTGGATTTAGAGTTCCAAATTCATCTAACTATATAGGAGAGAACAGAGGGAAAAGTAAATATAAAAACTGCTACTGAAGACGAACACCTCAACCTAGAAGAACAAAATTTGGTGAGCCAAGTGGGGTATGTGTACTGATCATTACCACCAAGTAATATCAAGATTGGGTGTAAAAATATTTGCTGGTATTTTGGAATCTCGTTATTTCTTAGAAGCTTGGCAACCCCTCTCAATGAAAGTGCTTTTCCACAGTCTGTGCCTAGGACTCCTTGAAGATTAAACAAACCATAGAGACAAAACTGAGAACTCCTTTATTTTGTCAAGTTTCAAAGACCTACTACAAACCATGTTTTATGTAGAGTTCCAAATTCATCTATCTATATAGGAGAGAACAGAGGGAAACCTAAATATAAAAACTGCTACTGTAGATGAACGCTTCAACCTAGCAGAACAAAATTTGGTGAGCCAAGTGGGATTTGTGTACTGATCATTACCACCAAGTATCATCAAGATTGTTTAAAAAAATACTTGCTGGTATTTCGGAAACTCGTTATTTCTTAGAAGCTTGGCAACCCATCTCAATGAAAGTGCATTTCCACAGTGTGTGCCTAGGGCTACTTGAAGAGGAAACAAACCATAGACACAAAACTGAGAACTCCTTTATTTTGTCAAGTTTCAAAGAGCTACTACAAACCATGTTGGATTTAGAGTTCCAAATTCATCTAACTATATAGGAGAGAACAGAGGAAAACCTAAATATAAAAACTGCTACTGAAGACGAACGTTTCAACCTAGAAGAACAAAATTTGGTGAGCCAAGTGGGGTTTGTGTACTGATCATTGCCACCAAGTATTATCAAGATTGGGTGAAAAAATATTTGCTGGTATTTCGGAAACGCGTTATTTCTTAGAAGCTTGGCAACCCCTCTCAATGAAAGTGCTTTTCCACAGTCTGTGCCTAGGGCTACTTGAAGAGGAAACAAACCATAGAGACAAAACTGAGAAATCCTTTATTTTGTCAAGTTTCAAAGAGCTACTACAAACCATGTTGGATTTAGAGTTCCAAATTCATCTATCTATATAGGAGAGAACAGAGGGACCTAAATATAAAAACTGCTATTGTAGATGAACGCTTCAACCTAGAAGAACAAAATTTGGTGAGCCAAGTGGGATTTGTGTACTGATCATTACCACCAAGTATCATCAAGATTGGGTGAAAAAATATTTGCTGGTATTTCGGAAACTCGTTATTTCTTAGAAGCTTGGCAACCCATCTCAATGAAAGTGCATTTCCACAGTGTGTGCCTAGGGCTACTTGAAGAGGAAACAAACCATAGAGACAAAACTGAGAACTCCTTTATTTTGTCAAGTTTCAAAGAGCTACTACAAACCATGTTGGATTTAGAGTTCCAAATTCATCTTTCTATATATGAGAGAACAGAATGAAACCTAAATATAAAAACTGCTACTGTAGACGAACGCTTCAACCTAGAAGAACAAAATTTTGTGAGCCAAGTGAGATTTGTGTACTGATCATTACCACCAATGATCAAGAATGGGTGAAAAAATATTTGCTGCTACATCGGAAACTCGTTATCTTAGAAGCTTGGCAGACCATCTCAATGAAAGTGCTTTTCCACAGTTTTTCCTAGGGCTACTTGAAGAGGAAACAAACCATAGAGACAAAACTGAGAACTCCTTTATTTTGTCAAGTTTCAAAGAGCTACTACAAACCATGTTGGATTTAGAGTTCCAAATTCATCTAACTATATAGGAGAGAAAAGAGAGAAACCTAAATATAAAAACTGCTACTGTAGACGAACGCTTCAACCTAGAAGAACAAAAATTGGTGAGCCAAGTGGGATTTGTGTACTGATCATTAGCAACAAGTATCATCAAGATTGGGTGAAAAAATATTTGCTGGTATTTCGGAAACTCGTTATTTCCTAGAAGCTTGGCAGACCATCTCAATGAAAGTGCTTTTCCACAGCGTGTGCCTAGGGCTACTTGAAGAGGAAACAAACCATAGAGACAAAACTGAGAAATCCTTTATTTTGTCATATTTCAAAGAGCTACTATAAACCATGTTGGATTTAGAGTTCCAAATTCATCTAACTATATAGGAGAGAACAGAGGGAAACCTAAATATAAAAACTGCTACTGTAGACAAACGCTTCAACCTAGAATAACAAAATTTGGTGAGCCAAGTGGGAAATGTGTACTGATCATTAGCACCAAGTATCATCAAGATTGGGTGAAAAAATATTTGCTGGTATTTCGGAAACTCGTTATTTCTTAGAAGCTTGGCAACCCCTCTCAATGAAAGTGCTTTTCCACAGTCTGTGCCTAGGGCTACTTGAAGAAGAAACAAACCATAGAGACAAAACGGAGAACTCCGTTATTTTGTCAACTTTCAAAGAGCTACTACAAACCATGTTGGATTTAGAGTTCCAAATTCGTCTATCTATATAGGAGAGAACAGAGAGAAACCTAAATATAAAAACTGCTACTGTAGACGAACGCTTCAACCTAGAAGAACAAAATTTGGTGAGCCAAGTGGGATTTGTGTACTGATCATTACCACCAAGTATCATCAAGATTGGGTGAAAAAATATTTGCTGGTATTTCGGAAATTCGTTATTTCTTAGAAGATTGGCAACCCCTCTCAATGAAAGTGCTGATCCACAGTCTGTGCCTAGGGCTACTTGAAGACGAAACAAACCATAGAGACAAAACTGAGAACTCCTTTATTTTGTCCAGTTTCAAAGAGCTACTACAAACCATGTTGGATTTAGAGTTCCAAATTCATCTATCTATGTAGGAAAGAACAGAGGGAAACCTAAATATAAAAACTGCTACTGTAGATGAACGCTTCAACCTACAAGAACAAAATTTGGTGAGCCAAGTGGGATTTGTGTACTGATCATTACCACCAAGTATCATCAAGATTGGGTGAAAAAATATTTGCTGGTATTTCGGTAACTCGTTATTTCTTATAAGCTTGGCAGACCATCTCAATGAAAGTGCTTTTCCACAGTGTGTGCCTAGGGCTACTTGAACACGAAACAAACCATAGAGACAAAACTGAGAACTCCTTTATTTTGTCTAGTTTCAAAGAGCTAGTACAAACCATGTTGGATTTTGAGTTGCAAATTCATCTATCTATATATGAGAGAACAGAGGGAAAACTAAATATAAAAACTGCTACTGTAGACGAACGCTTCAACCTAGAAGAACAAAATTTGGTGAGCCAAGTGGGATTTGTGTACTGATTATTACCACCAAGTATCATCAAGTTTGGGTGAAAAAATATTTGCTGGTATTTCGGAAACTCGTTATTTCTTAGAAGCTTGGCAAACCATCTCAATGAAAGTGCTTTTCCACAGTGTGTGCCTCGGGCTACTTGAAGAGGAAAAAAACCATAGAGACAAAACTGAGAACTCCTTTATTTTGTCATATTTCAAAGAGCTACTACAAACCATGTTGGATTTAGAGTTCCAAATTCATCTAACTATATAGGAGAGAACAGAGGGAAACCTAAATATAAAAACTGCTACTGAAGACGAACACCTCAACCTAGAAGAACAAAATTTGGTGAGCCAAGTGGGGTTTGTGTACTGATCATTACCACCAAGTAATATCAAGATTGGGTGAAAAAATATTTGCTGGTATTTCGGAATCTCGTTATTTCTTAGAAGCTTGGCAACCCCTCTCAATGAAAGTGCTTTTCCACAGTCTGTGCCTAGGACTCCTTGAAGATTAAACAAACCATAGAGACAAAACTGAGAACTCCTTTATTTTGTCAAGTTTCAAAGACCTACTACAAACCATGTTTTAGTTAGAGTTCCAAATTCATCTATCTATATAGGAGAGAACAGAGGGAAACCTAAATATAAAAACTGCTACTGTAGATGAACGCTTCAACCTAGCAGAACAAAATTTGGTGAGCCAAGTGGGATTTGTGTACTGATCATTACCACCAAGTATCATCAAGATTGGTTAAAAAAATACTTGCTGGTATTTCGGAAACTCGTTATTTCTTAGAAGCTTGGCAACCCATCTCAATGAAAGTGCATTTCCACAGTGTGTGCCTAGGGCTACTTGAAGAGGAAACAAACCATAGACACAAAACAGAGAACTCCTTTATTTTGTCAAGTTTCAAAGAGCTACTACAAACCATGTTGGATTTAGAGTTCCAAATTCATCTAACTATATAGGAGAGAACAGAGGGAAACCTAAATATAAAAACTGCTACTGAAGACGAACGCTTCAACCTAGAAGAACAAAATTTGGTGAGCCAAGTGGGGTTTGTGTACTGATCATTGCCACCAAGTATTATCAAGATTGGGTGAAAAAATATTTGCTGGTATTTCGGAAACTCGTTATTTCTTAGAAGCTTGGCAACCCCTCTCAATGAAAGTGCTTTTCCACAGTCTGTGCCTAGGGCTACTTGAAGAGGAAACAAACCATAGAGACAAAACTGAGAAATCCTTTATTTTGTCAAGTTTCAAAGAGCTACTACAAACCATGTTGGATTTAGAGTTCCAAATTCATCTATCTATATAGGAGAGAACAGAGGGAAACCTAAATATAAAAACTGCTATTGTAGATGAACGCTTCAACCTAGAAGAACAAAATTTGGTGAGCCAAGTGGGATTTGTGTACTGATCATTACCACCAAGTATCATCAAGATTGGGTGAAAAAATATTTGCTGTTATTTCGGAAACTCGTTATTTCTTAGAAGCTTGGCAACCCATCTCAATGAAAGTGCATTTCCACAGTGTGTGCCTAGGGCTACTTGAAGAGGAAACAAACCATAGAGACAAAACTGAGAACTCCTTTATTTTGTCAAGTTTCAAAGAGCTACTACAAACCATGTTGGATTTAGAGTTCCAAATTCATCTTTCTATATATGAGAGAACAGAATGAAACCTAAATATAAAAACTGCTACTGTAGACGAACGCTTCAACCTAGAAGAACAAAATTTGGTGAGCCAAGTGAGATTTGTGTACTGATCATTACCACCAATGATCAAGAATGGGTGAAAAAATATTTGCTGCTACATCGGAAACTCGTTATCTTAGAAGCTTGGCAGACCATCTCAATGAAAGTGCTTTTCCACAGTTTTTCCTAGGGCTACTTGAAGAGGAAACAAACCATAGAGACAAAACTGAGAACTCCTTTATTTTGTCAAGTTTCAAAGAGCTACTACAAACCATGTTGGATTTAGAGTTCCAAATTCATCTAACTATATAGGAGAGAAAAGAGAGAAACCTAAATATAAAAACTGCTACTGTAGACGAACGCTTCAACCTAGAAGAACAAAAATTGGTGAGCCAAGTGGGATTTGTGTACTGATCATTAGCAACAAGTATCATCAAGATTGGGTGAAAAAATATTTGCTGGTATTTCGGAAACTCGTTATTTCCTAGAAGCTTGGCAGACCATCTCAATGAAAGTGCTTTTCCACAGCGTGTGCCTAGGGCTACTTGAAGAGGAAACAAACCATAGAGACAAAACTGAGAAATCCTTTATTTTGTCATATTTCAAAGAGCTACTATAAACCATGTTGGATTTAGAGTTCCAAATTCATCTAACTATATAGGAGAGAACAGAGGGAAACCTAAATATAAAAACTGCTACTGTAGACAAACGCTTCAACCTAGAATAACAAAATTTGGTGAGCCAAGTGGGAAATGTGTACTGATCATTAGCACCAAGTATCATCAAGATTGGGTGAAAAAATATTTGCTGGTATTTCGGAAACTCGTTATTTCTTAGAAGCTTGGCAACCCCTCTCAATGAAAGTGCTTTTCCACAGTCTGTGCCTAGGGCTACTTGAAGAAGAAACAAACCATAGAGACAAAACGGAGAACTCCGTTATTTTGTCAACTTTCAAAGAGCTACTACAAACCATGTTGGATTTAGAGTTCCAAATTCGTCTATCTATATAGGAGAGAACAGAGAGAAACCTAAATATAAAAACTGCTACTGTAGACGAACGCTTCAACCTAGAAGAACAAAATTTGGTGAGCCAAGTGGGATTTGTGTACTGATCATTACCACCAAGTATCATCAAGATTGGGTGAAAAAATATTTGCTGGTATTTCGGAAATTCGTTATTTCTTAGAAGATTGGCAACCCCTCTCAATGAAAGTGCTGATCCACAGTCTGTGCCTAGGGCTACTTGAAGACGAAACAAACCATAGAGACAAAACTGAGAACTCCTTTATTTTGTCCAGTTTCAAAGAGCTACTACAAACCATGTTGGATTTAGAGTTCCAAATTCATCTATCTATGTAGGAAAGAACAGAGGGAAACCTAAATATAAAAACTGCTACTGTAGATGAACGCTTCAACCTACAAGAACAAAATTTGGTGAGCCAAGTGGGATTTGTGTACTGATCATTACCACCAAGTATCATCAAGATTGGGTGAAAAAATATTTGCTGGTATTTCGGTAACTCGTTATTTCTTATAAGCTTGGCAGACCATCTCAATGAAAGTGCTTTTCCACAGTGTGTGCCTAGGGCTACTTGAACACGAAACAAACCATAGAGACAAAACTGAGAACTCCTTTATTTTGTCTAGTTTCAAAGAGCTAGTACAAACCATGTTGGATTTTGAGTTGCAAATTCATCTATCTATATATGAGAGAACAGAGGGAAAACTAAATATAAAAACTGCTACTGTAGACGAACGCTTCAACCTAGAAGAACAAAATTTGGTGAGCCAAGTGGGATTTGTGTACTGATTATTACCACCAAGTATCATCAAGTTTGGGTGAAAAAATATTTGCTGGTATTTCGGAAACTCGTTATTTCTTAGAAGCTTGGCAAACCATCTCAATGAAAGTGCTTTTCCACAGTGTGTGCCTCGGGCTACTTGAAGAGGAAAAAAACCATAGAGACAAAACTGAGAACTCCTTTATTTTGTCATATTTCAAAGAGCTACTACAAACCATGTTGGATTTAGAGTTCCAAATTCATCTAACTATATAGGAGAGAACAGAGGGAAACCTAAATATAAAAACTGCTACTGAAGACGAACACCTCAACCTAGAAGAACAAAATTTGGTGAGCCAAGTGGGGTTTGTGTACTGATCATTACCACCAAGTAATATCAAGATTGGGTGAAAAAATATTTGCTGGTATTTCGGAATCTCGTTATTTCTTAGAAGCTTGGCAACCCCTCTCAATGAAAGTGCTTTTCCACAGTCTGTGCCTAGGACTCCTTGAAGATTAAACAAACCATAGAGACAAAACTGAGAACTCCTTTATTTTGTCAAGTTTCAAAGACCTACTACAAACCATGTTTTAGTTAGAGTTCCAAATTCATCTATCTATATAGGAGAGAACAGAGGGAAACCTAAATATAAAAACTGCTACTGTAGATGAACGCTTCAACCTAGCAGAACAAAATTTGGTGAGCCAAGTGGGATTTGTGTACTGATCATTACCACCAAGTATCATCAAGATTGGTTAAAAAAATACTTGCTGGTATTTCGGAAACTCGTTATTTCTTAGAAGCTTGGCAACCCATCTCAATGAAAGTGCATTTCCACAGTGTGTGCCTAGGGCTACTTGAAGAGGAAACAAACCATAGACACAAAACAGAGAACTCCTTTATTTTGTCAAGTTTCAAAGAGCTACTACAAACCATGTTGGATTTAGAGTTCCAAATTCATCTAACTATATAGGAGAGAACAGAGGGAAACCTAAATATAAAAACTGCTACTGAAGACGAACGCTTCAACCTAGAAGAACAAAATTTGGTGAGCCAAGTGGGGTTTGTGTACTGATCATTGCCACCAAGTATTATCAAGATTGGGTGAAAAAATATTTGCTGGTATTTCGGAAACTCGTTATTTCTTAGAAGCTTGGCAACCCCTCTCAATGAAAGTGCTTTTCCACAGTCTGTGCCTAGGGCTACTTGAAGAGGAAACAAACCATAGAGACAAAACTGAGAAATCCTTTATTTTGTCAAGTTTCAAAGAGCTACTACAAACCATGTTGGATTTAGAGTTCCAAATTCATCTATCTATATAGGAGAGAACAGAGGGAAACCTAAATATAAAAACTGCTATTGTAGATGAACGCTTCAACCTAGAAGAACAAAATTTGGTGAGCCAAGTGGGATTTGTGTACTGATCATTACCACCAAGTATCATCAAGATTGGGTGAAAAAATATTTGCTGTTATTTCGGAAACTCGTTATTTCTTAGAAGCTTGGCAACCCATCTCAATGAAAGTGCATTTCCACAGTGTGTGCCTAGGGCTACTTGAAGAGGAAACAAACCATAGAGACAAAACTGAGAACTCCTTTATTTTGTCAAGTTTCAAAGAGCTACTACAAACCATGTTGGATTTAGAGTTCCAAATTCATCTTTCTATATATGAGAGAACAGAATGAAACCTAAATATAAAAACTGCTACTGTAGACGAACGCTTCAACCTAGAAGAACAAAATTTGGTGAGCCAAGTGAGATTTGTGTACTGATCATTACCACCAATGATCAAGAATGGGTGAAAAAATATTTGCTGCTATTTCGGAAACTCGTTATCTTAGAAGCTTGGCAGACCATCTCAATGAAAGTGCTTTTCCACAGTTTTTCCTAGGGCTACTTGAAGAGGAAACAAACCATAGAGACAAAACTGAGAACTCCTTTATTTTGTCAAGTTTCAAAGAGCTACTACAAACCATGTTGGATTTAGAGTTCCAAATTCATCTAACTATATAGGAGAGAAAAGAGAGAAACCTAAATATAAAAACTGCTACTGTAGACGAACGCTTCAACCTAGAAGAACAAAATTTGGTGAGCCAAGTGGGATTTGTGTACTGATCATTAGCAACAAGTATCATCAAGATTGGGTGAAAAAATATTTGCTGGTATTTCGGAAACTCGTTATTTCCTAGAAGCTTGGCAGACCATCTCTATGAAAGTGCTTTTCCACAGTGTGTGCCTAGGGCTACTTGAAGAGGAAACAAACCATAGAGACAAAACTGAGAAATCCTTTATTTTGTCATATTTCAAAGAGCTACTATAAACCATGTTGGATTTAGAGTTCCAAATTCATCTAACTATATAGGAGAGAACAGAGGGAAACCTAAATATAAAAACTGCTACTGTAGACAAACGCTTCAACCTAGAATAACAAAATTTGGTGAGCCAAGTGGGAAATGTGTACTGATCATTAGCACCAAGTATCATCAAGATTGGGTGAAAAAATATTTGCTGGTATTTCGGAAACTCGTTATTTCTTAGAAGCTTGGCAACCCCTCTCAATGAAAGTGCTTTTCCACAGTCTGTGCCTAGGGCTACTTGAAGAAGAAACAAACCATAGAGACAAAACGGAGAACTCCGTTATTTTGTCAACTTTCAAAGAGCTACTACAAACCATGTTGGATTTAGAGTTCCAAATTCGTCTATCTATATAGGAGAGAACAGAGAGAAACCTAAATATAAAAACTGCTACTGTAGACGAACGCTTCAACCTAGAAGAACAAAATTTGGTGAGCCAAGTGGGATTTGTGTACTGATCATTACCACCAAGTATCATCAAGATTGGGTGAAAAAATATTTGCTGGTATTTCGGAAATTCGTTATTTCTTAGAAGATTGGCAACCCCTCTCAATGAAAGTGCTGATCCACAGTCTGTGCCTAGGGCTACTTGAAGACGAAACAAACCATAGAGACAAAACTGAGAACTCCTTTATTTTGTCCAGTTTCAAAGAGCTACTACAAACCATGTTGGATTTAGAGTTCCAAATTCATCTATCTATGTAGGAAAGAACAGAGGGAAACCTAAATATAAAAACTGCTACTGTAGATGAACGCTTCAACCTACAAGAACAAAATTTGGTGAGCCAAGTGGGATATGTGTACTGATCATTACCACCAAGTATCATCAAGATTGGGTGAAAAAATATTTGCTGGTATTTCGGAAACTCGTTATTTCTTATAAGCTTGGCAGACCATCTCAATGAAAGTGCTTTTCCACAGTGTGTGCCTAGGGCTACTTGAACACGAAACAAACCATAGAGACAAAACTGAGAACTCCTTTATTTTGTCTAGTTTCAAAGAGCTAGTACAAACCATGTTGGATTTTGAGTTGCAAATTCATCTATCTATATATGAGAGAACAGAGGGAAAACTAAATATAAAAACTGCTACTGTAGACGAACGCTTCAACCTAGAAGAACAAAATTTGGTGAGCCAAGTGGGATTTGTGTACTGATTATTACCACCAAGTATCATCAAGTTTGGGTGAAAAAATATTTGCTGGTATTTCGGAAACTCGTTATTTCTTAGAAGCTTGGCAAACCATCTCAATGAAAGTGCTTTTCCACAGTGTGTGCCTAGGGCTACTTGAAGAGGAAAAAAACCATAGAGACAAAACTGAGAACTCCTTTATTTTGTCATATTTCAAAGAGCTACTACAAACCATGTTGGATTTAGAGTTCCAAATTCATCTAACTATATAGGAGAGAACAGAGGGAAACCTAAATATAAAAACTGCTACTGAAGACGAACACCTCAACCTAGAAGAACAAAATTTGGTGAGCCAAGTGGGGTTTGTGTACTGATCATTACCACCAAGTAATATCAAGATTGGGTGAAAAAATATTTGCTGGTATTTCGGAATCTCGTTATTTCTTAGAAGCTTGGCAACCCCTCTCAATGAAAGTGCTTTTCCACAGTCTGTGCCTAGGACTCCTTGAAGATTAAACAAACCATAGAGACAAAACTGAGAACTCCTTTATTTTGTCAAGTTTCAAAGACCTACTACAAACCATGTTTTATTTAGAGTTCCAAATTCATCTATCTATATAGGAGAGAACAGAGGGAAACCTAAATATAAAAACTGCTACTGTAGATGAACGCTTCAACCTAGCAGAACAAAATTTGGTGAGCCAAGTGGGATTTGTGTACTGATCATTACCACCAAGTATCATCAAGATTGGTTAAAAAAATACTTGCTGGTATTTCGGAAACTCGTTATTTCTTAGAAGCTTGGCAACCCATCTCAATGAAAGTGCATTTCCACAGTGTGTGCCTAGGGCTACTTGAAGAGGAAACAAACCATAGACACAAAACAGAGAACTCCTTTATTTTGTCAAGTTTCAAAGAGCTACTACAAACCATGTTGGATATAGAGTTCCAAATTCATCTAACTATATAGGAGAGAACAGAGGGAAACCTAAATATAAAAACTGCTACTGAAGACGAACGCTTCAACCTAGAAGAACAAAATTTGGTGAGCCAAGTGGGGTTTGTGTACTGATCATTGCCACCAAGTATTATCAAGATTGGGTGAAAAAATATTTGCTGGTATTTCGGAAACTCGTTATTTCTTAGAAGCTTGGCAACCCCTCTCAATGAAAGTGCTTTTCCACAGTCTGTGCCTAGGGCTACTTGAAGAGGAAACAAACCATAGAGACAAAACTGAGAAATCCTTTATTTTGTCAAGTTTCAAAGAGCTACTACAAACCATGTTGGATTTAGAGTTCCAAATTCATCTATCTATATAGGAGAGAACAGAGGGAAACCTAAATATAAAAACTGCTATTGTAGATGAACGCTTCAACCTAGAAGAACAAAATTTGGTGAGCCAAGTGGGATTTGTGTACTGATCATTACCACCAAGTATCATCAAGATTGGGTGAAAAAATATTTGCTGTTATTTCGGAAACTCGTTATTTCTTAGAAGCTTGGCAACCCATCTCAATGAAAGTGCATTTCCACAGTGTGTGCCTAGGGCTACTTGAAGAGGAAACAAACCATAGAGACAAAACTGAGAACTCCTTTATTTTGTCAAGTTTCAAAGAGCTACTACAAACCATGTTGGATTTAGAGTTCCAAATTCATCTTTCTATATATGAGAGAACAGAATGAAACCTAAATATAAAAACTGCTACTGTAGACGAACGCTTCAACCTAGAAGAACAAAATTTGGTGAGCCAAGTGAGATTTGTGTACTGATCATTACCACCAATGATCAAGAATGGGTGAAAAAATATTTGCTGCTATTTCGGAAACTCGTTATCTTAGAAGCTTGGCAGACCATCTCAATGAAAGTGCTTTTCCACAGTTTTTCCTAGGGCTACTTGAAGAGGAAACAAACCATAGAGACAAAACTGAGAACTCCTTTATTTTGTCAAGTTTCAAAGAGCTACTACAAACCATGTTGGATTTAGAGTTCCAAATTCATCTATCTATATAGGAGAGAAGAGAGTGAAACCTAAAAATAAAAACTGCTACTGTAGACAAACGCTTCAACCTAGAATAACAAAATTTGGTGAGCCAAGTGGGAAATGTGTACTGATCATTAGCACCAAGTATCATCAAGATTGGGTGAAAAAATATTTGCTGGTATTTCGGAAATTCGTTATTTCTTAGAAGATTGGCAACCCCTCTCAATGAAAGTGCTTTTCCACAGTCTGTGCCTAGGGCTACTTGAAGACGAAACAAACCATAGAGACAAAACTGAGAACTCCTTTATTTTGTCCAGTTTCAAAGAGCTACTACAAACCATGTTGGATTTAGAGTTCCAAATTCATCTATCTATGTAGGAGAGAACAGAGGGAAACCTAAATATAAAAACTGCTACTGTAGATGAACGCTTCAACCTACAAGAACAAAATTTGGTGAGCCAAGTGGGATTTGTGTACTGATCATTACCACCAAGTATCATCAAGATTGGGTGAAAAACTATTTGCTGGTATTTCGGAAACTCGTTATTTCTTATAAGCTTGGCAGACCATCTCAATGAAAGTGCTTTTCCACAGTGTGTGCCTAGGGCTAGTTGAACACGAAACAAACCATAGAGACAAAACTGAGAACTCCTTTATTTTGTCTAGTTTCAAAGAGCTAGTACAAACCATGTTGGATTTTGAGTTGCAAATTCATCTATCTATATATGAGAGAACAGAGGGAAAACTAAATATAAAAACTGCTACTGTAGACGAACGCTTCAAACTAGAAGAACAAAATTTGGTGAGCCAAGTGGGATTTGTGTACTGATTATTACCACCAAGTATCATCAAGTTTGGGTGAAAAAATATTTGCTGGTATTTCGGAAACTCGTTATTTCTTAGAAGCTTGGCAAACCATCTCAATGAAAGTGCTTTTCCACAGTGTGTGCCTAGGGCTACTTGAAGAGGAAAAAAACCATAGAGACAAAACTGAGAACTCCTTTATTTTGTCATATTTCAAAGAGCTACTACAAACCATGTTGGATTTAGAGTTCCAAATTCATCTAACTATATAGGAGAGAACAGAGGGAAACCTAAATATAAAAACTGCTACTGAAGACGAACACCTCAACCTAGAAGAACAAAATTTGGTGAGCCAAGTGGGGTTTGTGTACTGATCATTACCACCAAGTAATATCAAGATTGGGTGAAAAAATATTTGCTGGTATTTCGGAATCTCGTTATTTCTTAGAAGCTTGGCAACCCCTCTCAATGAAAGTGCTTTTCCACAGTCTGTGCCTAGGACTCCTTGAAGATTAAACAAACCATAGAGACAAAACTGAGAACTCCTTTATTTTGTCAAGTTTCAAAGACCTACTACAAACCATGTTTTATTTAGAGTTCCAAATTCATCTATCTATATAGGAGAGAACAGAGGGAAACCTAAATATAAAAACTGCTACTGTAGATGAACGCTTCAACCTAGAATAACAAAATTTGGTGAGCCAAGTGGGATTTGTGTACTGATCATTACCACCAAGTATCATCAAGATTGGTTAAAAAAATACTTGCTGGTATTTCGGAAACTCGTTATTTCTTAGAAGCTTGGCAACCCATCTCAATGAAAGTGCATTTCCACAGTGTGTGCCTAGGGCTACTTGAAGAGGAAACAAACCATAGACACAAAACTGAGAACTCCTTTATTTTGTCAAGTTTCAAAGAGCTACTACAAACCATGTTGGATTTAGAGTTCCAAATTCATCTAACTATATAGGAGAGAACAGAGGGAAACCTAAATATAAAAACTGCTACTGAAGACGAACGCTTCAACCTAGAAGAACAAAATTTGGTGAGCCAAGTGGGGTTTGTGTACTGATCATTGCCACCAAGTATTATCAAGATTGGGTGGAAAAATATTTGCTGGTATTTCGGAAACTCGTTATTTCTTAGAAGCTTGGCAACCCCTCTCAATGAAAGTGCTTTTCCACAGTCTGTGCCTAGGGCTACTTGAAGAGGAAACAAACCATAGAGACAAAACTGAGAAATCCTTTATTTTGTCAAGTTTCAAAGAGCTACTACAAACCATGTTGGATTTAGAGTTCCAAATTCATCTATCTATATAGGAGAGAACAGAGGGAAACCTAAATATAAAAACTGCTATTGTAGATGAACGCTTCAACCTAGAAGAACAAAATTTGGTGAGCCAAGTGGGATTTGTGTACTGATCATTACCACCAAGTATCATCAAGATTGGGTGAAAAAATATTTGCTGTTATTTCGGAAACTCGTTATTTCTTAGAAGCTTGGCAACCCATCTCAATGAAAGTGCATTTCCACAGTGTGTGCCTAGGGCTACTTGAAGAGGAAACAAACCATAGAGACAAAACTGAGAACTCCTTTATTTTGTCAAGTTTCAAAGAGCTACTACAAACCATGTTGGATTTAGAGTTCCAAATTCATCTTTCTATATATGAGAGAACAGAATGAAACCTAAATATAAAAACTGCTACTGTAGACGAACGCTTCAACCTAGAAGAACAAAATTTGGTGAGCCAAGTGAGATTTGTGTACTGATCATTACCACCAATGATCAAGAATGGGTGAAAAAATATTTGCTGCTACATCGGAAACTCGTTATCTTAGAAGTTTGGCAGACCATCTCAATGAAAGTGCTTTTCCACAGTTTTTCCTAGGGCTACTTGAAGAGGAAACAAACCATAGAGACAAAACTGAGAACTCCTTTATTTTGTCAAGTTTCAAAGAGCTACTACAAACCATGTTGGATTTAGAGTTCCAAATTCATCTAACTATATAGGAGAGAAAAGAGAGAAACCTAAATATAAAAACTGCTACTGTAGACGAACGCTTCAACCTAGAAGAACAAAATTTGGTGAGCCAAGTGGGATTTGTGTACTGATCATTAGCAACAAGTATCATCAAGATTGGGTGAAAAAATATTTGCTGGTATTTCGGAAACTCGTTATTTCCTAGAAGCTTGGCAGACCATCTCAATGAAAGTGCTTTTCCACAGTGTGTGCCTAGGGCTACTTGAAGAGGAAACAAACCATAGAGAAAAAACTGAGAAATCCTTTATTTTGTCATATTTCAAAGAGCTACTATAAACCATGTTGGATTTAGAGTTCCAAATTCATCTAACTATATAGGAGAGAACAGAGGGAAACCTAAATATAAAAACTGCTACTGTAGACAAACGCTTCAACCTAGAATAACAAAATTTGGTGAGCCAAGTGGGAAATGTGTACTGATCATTAGCACCAAGTATCATCAAGATTGGGTGAAAAAATATTTGCTGGTATTTCGGAAACTCGTTATTTCTTAGAAGATTGGCAACCCCTCTCAATGAAAGTGCTGATCCACAGTCTGTGCCTAGGGCTACTTGAAGACGAAACAAACCATAGAGACAAAACTGAGAACTCCTTTATTTTGTCCAGTTTCAAAGAGCTACTACAAACCATGTTGGATTTAGAGTTCCAAATTCATCTATCTATGTAGGAGAGAACAGAGGGAAACCTAAATATAAAAACTGCTACTGTAGATGAACGCTTCAACCTACAAGAACAAAATTTGGTGAGCCAAGTGGGATTTGTGTACTGATCATTACCACCAAGTATCATCAAGATTGGGTGAAAAAATATTTGCTGGTATTTCGGAAACTCGTTATTTCTTATAAGCTTGGCAGACCATCTCAATGAAAGTGCTTTTCCACAGTGTGTGCCTAGGGCTACTTGAACACGAAACAAACCATAGAGACAAAACTGAGAACTCCTTTATTTTGTCTAGTTTCAAAGAGCTAGTACAAACCATGTTGGATTTTGAGTTGCAAATTCATCTATCTATATATGAGAGAACAGAGGGAAAACTAAATATAAAAACTGCTACTGTAGACGAACGCTTCAACCTAGAAGAACAAAATTTGGTGAGCCAAGTGGGATTTGTGTACTGATTATTACCACCAAGTATCATCAAGTTTGGGTGAAAAATATTTGCTGGTATTTCGGAAACTCGTTATTTCTTAGAAGCTTGGCAAACCATCTCAATGAAAGTGCTTTTCCACAGTGTGTGCCTAGGGCTACTTGAAGAGGAAAAAACCATAGAGACAAAACTGAGAACTCCTTTATTTTGTCATATTTCAAAGAGCTACTACAAACCATGTTGGATTTAGAGTTCCAAATTCATCTAACTATATAGGAGAGAACAGAGGGAAACCTAAATATAAAAACTGCTACTGAAGACGAACACCTCAACCTAGAAGAACAAAATTTGGTGAGCCAAGTGGGGTTTGTGTACTGATCATTACCACCAACTAATATCAAGATTGGGTGAAAAAATATTTGTTGGTATTTCGGAATCTCGTTATTTCTTAGAAGCTTGGCAACCCCTCTCAATGAAAGTGCTTTTCCACAGTCTGTGCCTAGGACTCCTTGAAGATTAAACAAACCATAGAGACAAAACTGAGAACTCCTTTATTTTGTCAAGTTTCAAAGACCTACTACAAACCATGTTTTATTTAGAGTTCCAAATTCATCTATCTATATAGGAGAGAACAGAGGGAAACCTAAATATAAAAACTGCTACTGTAGATGAACGCTTCAACCTAGCAGAACAAAATTTGGTGAGCCAAGTGGGATTTGTGTACTGATCATTACCACCAAGTATCATCAAGATTGGTTAAAAAAATACTTGCTGCTATTTCGGAAACTCGTTATTTCTTAGAAGCTTGGCAACCCATCTCAATGAAAGTGCATTTCCACAGTGTGTGCCTAGGGCTACTTGAAGAGGAAACAAACCATAGACACAAAACTGAGAACTCCTTTATTTTGTCAAGTTTCAAAGAGCTACTACAAACCATGTTGGATTTAGAGTTCCAAATTCATCTAACTATATAGGAGAGAACAGAGGGAAACCTAAATATAAAAACTGCTACTGAAGACGAACGCTTCAACCTAGAAGAACAAAATTTGGTGAGCCAAGTGGGGTTTGTGTACTGATCATTGCCACCAAGTATTATCAAGATTGGGTGAAAAAATATTTGCTGGTATTTCGGAAACTCGTTATTTCTTAGAAGCTTGGCAACCCCTCTCAATGAAAGTGCTTTTCCACAGTGTGTGCCTAGGGCTACTTGAAGAGGAAACAAACCATAGAGACAAAACTGAGAAATCCTTTATTTTGTCAAGTTTCAAAGAGCTACTACAAACCATGTTGGATTTAGAGTTCCAAATTCATCTATCTATATAGGAGAGAACAGAGGGAAACCTAAATATAAAAACTGCTATTGTAGATGAACGCTTCAACCTAGAAGAACAAAATTTGGTGAGCCAAGTGGGATTTGTGTACTGATCATTACCACCAAGTATCATCAAGATTGGGTGAAAAAATATTTGCTGTTATTTCGGAAACTCGTTATTTCTTAGAAGCTTGGCAACCCATCTCAATGAAAGTGCATTTCCACAGTGTGTGCCTAGGGATACTTGAAGAGGAAACAAACCATAGAGACAAAACTGAGAACTCCTTTATTTTGTCAAGTTTCAAAGAGCTACTACAAACCATGTTGGATTTAGAGTTCCAAATTCATCTTTCTATATATGAGAGAACAGAATGAAACCTAAATATAAAAACTGCTACTGTAGACGAACGCTTCAATCTAGAAGAACAAAATTTGGTGAGCCAAGTGAGATTTGTGTACTGATCATTCCCACCAATGATCAAGAATGGGTGAAAAAATATTTGCTGCTATTTCGGAAACTCGTTATCTTAGAAGCTTGGCAGACCATCTCAATGAAAGTGCTTTTCCACAGTTTTTCCTAGGGCTACTTGAAGAGGAAACAAACCATAGAGACAAAACTGAGAACTCCTTTATTTTGTCAAGTTTCAAAGAGCTACTACAAACCATGTTGGATTTAGAGTTCCAAATTCATCTATCTATATAGGAGAGAAGAGAGTGAACCTAAAAATACAAACTGCTACTGTAGACAAACG
>NW_027510722.1:0-31325 GCF_048772815.1 Callospermophilus lateralis
AACACTTCATACTAGAAGAGTGAATATTGGGCAGCTAAGTGGACTTAGTGAAGTGATCATTACCACAGAGATCATCAAGGTCGGATGAAAAAAAATTTGCCGAGTATTCAGAAAACCAGTAGTTTTTTGGAAGCTTGGCACACGTTTCCAATGAATGTGTTTTACACAGTCTTTCCTTGTGCCAATTTCAAGAGGAAACAAACCACAAAGACAGAACTTAGAACTACTTTATTTTGTCAAGTTTCAAGGAGCTAGCACAAACCGTGTTTGATTTAGACTTAAAAAAGACATCTATCTGTATAGGAGGAAATAGAGTGAAACCTAAAAATTCAAACTGTTACTGGTAACGAACGCTACATCCTAGAAGAGTGAAAATTGGGCAGCTAAGTGGACTTATTGAACTGATCATTACCACAGAGATCATCAAGGTCGGATGAAAAAAAATTTGCCGAGTATTCAGAAAACCAGTAGTATTTTCGAAGCTTGGAACACCTTTCCAATGAAGGTGTTTTACGCAGTCTTTGCTTGTGCCTATTTCAAGAGGAAACAACCACAAAGACAGAACTTAGAACTACTTTATTTTGTCAAGTTTCAAGGAGCTAGCACAAATCGTGTTTGATTTAGACTTAAAAAACACATCTATCTGTATAGGAGGAAATAGAGTGAAACCTAAAAATTCAAACTGTTACTGATAACGAACGCTTCATCCTAGAAGAGTGAAAATTGGGCAGCTAAGTGGACTTAGTGAACTTATCATTACCACAGAGATCATCAAGGTCGGATGAAAAAAAATTTGCCGAGTATTCAGAAAACCAGTAGTATTTTGGAAGCTTGGAACACCTTTCCAATGAAGGTGTTTTACGCAGTCTTTGCTTGTGGCTATTTCAAGAGGACACAAACCGCAAAGACAGAACTTAGAACTACTTTATTTTGTCAAGTTTCAAGGAGGTAGCAAAACCATGTTTGATTTAGACTTCCAAACACATCTATCTATATAGGAGGAAATAGAGTGAAACCTAAAAACTCAAACTGTTACTGGTAACGAACACTTCATCCTAGAAGAGTGAATATTGGGCAGCTAAGTGGACTTAGTGAAGTGATCATTATCACAGAGATCATCAAGGTCGGATGAAAAAATATTTGCCGAGTATTCAGAAAACCAGTAGTTTTTTGGAAGCTTGGCACACCTTTCCAATGAATGTGTTTTACGCAGTCTTTCCTTGTGCCTATTTCAAGAGGAAACAAACCACAAAGACAGAACTTAGAACTACTTTATTTTGTCACGTTTCAAGGAGCTAGCACAAACCGTGTTTGATTTAGACTTTCAAACACATCTATCTATATAGGAGGAAATAGAGTGAAACCTAAAAACTCAAACTGTTACTGGTAACGAACACTTCATCCTAGAAGAGTGAATATTGGGCAGCTAAGTAGACTTAGTGAAGTGATCATTATCACAGAGATCATCAAGGTCGGATGAAAAAAAATTTGCCGAGTATTCAGAAAACCAGTAGTTTTTTGGAAGCTTGGCACACCTTTCCAATGAATGTGTTTTACGCAATCTTTCCTTGTGCCTATTTCAAGAGGAAACAAACCACAAAGACAGAACTTAGAACTATTTTATTTTGTCAAGTTTCAATGAGCTAGCACAAACCGTGTTTGATTTAGACTTAAAAAAGACATTTATCTGTATAGGAGGAAATAGAGTGAAACCTAAAATTTCAACCTGTTACTGATAACGAACGCTTCATCCTTGAAGAGTGAAAATTGGGCAGCTAAGTGGACTTAGTGAACTGATCATTACCACAGAGATCATCAAGGTCGGATGAAAAAAAATTTGCCGAGTATTCAGAAAACCAGTAGTTTTTGGAAGCTTGGCACACCTTTGCAATGAATGTGTTTTACGCAGTCTTTCCTTGTGGCTATTTCAAGAGGAAACAAACCACAAAGACAGAACTTAGAAGTACTTTATTTTGTCAAGTTTCAAGGAGCTAGCACAAACCGTGTTTGATTTAGACTTAAAAAAGAAATCTATCTGTATAGGAGGAAATAGAGTGAAACCTAAAAATTCAAACTGTTACTGGTAACGAACGCTTCATCCTAGAAGAGTGAAAATTGGGCAGCTAAGTGGACTTAGTGAAGTGATCATTAACACAGAGATCATCAAGGTCGGAAAAAAAAAAATTTGCCGAGTATTCAGAAAACCAGTATTTTTTTGGAAGCTTGGCACACCTTAAAATGAATGTGTTTTACCCAGTCTTTGCTTGTGCCTATTTCAAGAGGAAACAAACAACAAAGACAGAACTTAGAACTACTTTATTTTGTCACGTTTCAAGGAGCTAGCACAAACCGTGTTTGATTTAGATTTCCAAACACATCTATCTATATAGGAGGAAATAGAGTGAAACCTAAAAACTCAAACTGTTACTGGTAACGAACACTTCATCCTAGAAGAGTTAATATTGGGCAGCTAAGTGGACTTAGTGAAGTGATCATTACCACAGAGATCATCAAGGTCGGACGAAAAAAAGATTTGCCGAATATTCAGAAAACCAGTAGTTTTTTGGAAGCTTGGCACACCTTTGCAATGAATGTTTTTTACGCAGTCTTTCCTTGTGGCTATTTCAAGAGGAAACAAACCACAAAGACAGAACTTAGAACTACTTTATTTTGTCAAGTTTCAAGGAGCTAGCACAAACCGTGTTTGATTTAGACTTAAAAAACACATCTATCTGTATGGGAGGAAATAGAGTGAAACCTAAAAATTCAAACTGTTACTGGTAACGAACGCTTCATCCTAGAAGAGTGAAAATTGGGCAGCTAAGTGGACTTATTGAACTGATCATTACCACAGAGATCATCAAGGTCGGATGAAAAAAAATTTGCCGAATATTCATAAAACCAGTAGTATTTTGGAAGCTTGGAACACCTTTCCAATGAAGGTGTTTTACGCAGTCTTTGCTTGTGGCTATTTCAAGAAGAAACAAACCACAAAGACAGAACTTAGAACTACTTTATTTTGTCAAGTTTCAAGGAGCTAACACAAACCGTGTTTGATTTAGACTTCCAAACACATCTATCTATATAGGAGGAAATAGAGTGAAACCTAAAAACTCAAACTGTTACTGGTAACGAACACTTCATACTAGAAGAGTGAATATTGGGCAGCTAAGTGGACTTAGTGAAGTGATCATTACCACAGAGATCATCAAGGTCGGATGAAAAAAAATTTGCCGAGTATTCAGAAAACCAGTAGTTTTTTGGAAGCTTGGCACACGTTTCCAATGAATGTGTTTTACGCAGTCTTTCCTTGTGCCAATTTCAAGAGGAAACAAACCACAAAGACAGAACTTAGAACTACTTTATTTTGTCAAGTTTCAAGGAGCTAGCACAAACCGTGTTTGATTTAGACTTAAAAAAGACATCTATCTGTATAGGAGGAAATAGAGTGAAACCTAAAAATTCAAACTGTTACTGGTAACGAACGCTTCATCCTAGAAGAGTGAAAATTGGGCAGCTAAGTGGACTTATTGAACTGATCATTACCACAGAGATCATCAAGGTCGGATGAAAAAAAATTTGCCGAGTATTCAGAAAACCAGTAGTATTTTCGAAGCTTGGAACACCTTTCCAATGAAGGTGTTTTACGCAGTCTTTGCTTGTGCCTATTTCAAGAGGAAACAACCACAAAGACAGAACTTAGAACTACTTTATTTTGTCAAGTTTCAAGGAGCTAGCACAAATCGTGTTTGATTTAGACTTAAAAAACACATCTATCTGTATAGGAGGAAATAGAGTGAAACCTAAAAATTCAAACTGTTACTGATAACGAACGCTTCATCCTAGAAGAGTGAAAATTGGGCAGCTAAGTGGACTTAGTGAACTTATCATTACCACAGAGATCATCAAGGTCGGATGAAAAAAAATTTGCCGAGTATTCAGAAAACCAGAAGTATTTTGGAAGCTTGGAACACCTTTCCAATGAAGGTGTTTTACGCAGTCTTTGCTTGTGGCTATTTCAAGAGGAAACAAACCACAAAGACAGAACTTAGAACTACTTTATTTTGTCAAGTTTCAAGGAGGTAGCAAAACCATGTTTGATTTAGACTTCCAAACACATCTATCTATATAGGAGGAAATAGAGTGAAACCTAAAAACTCAAACTGTTACTGGTAACGAACACTTCATTCTAGAAGAGTGAATATTGGGCAGCTAAGTGGACTTAGTGAAGTGATCATTATCACAGAGATCATCAAGGTCGGATGAAAAAATATTTGCCGAGTATTCAGAAAACCAGTAGTTTTTTGGAAGCTTGGCACACCTTTCCAATGAATGTGTTTTATGCAGTCTTTCCTTGTGCCTATTTCAAGAGGAAACAAACCACAAAGACAGAACTTAGAACTACTTTATTTTGTCACGTTTCAAGGAGCTAGCACAAACCGTGTTTGATTTAGACTTAAAAAAGACATCTATCTGTATAGGAGGAAATAGAGTGAAACCTAAAAATTCAAACTATTTCTGGTAACGAACGCTTCATCCTAGAAGAGTGAAAATTGGGCAGCTAAGTGGACTTAGTAAACTGATCATTACCTCAGAGATCATCAAGGTCGGATGAAAAAAAATTTGCCGAGTATTCAGAAAACCAGTAGTTTTTTGGAAGCTTGGCACACGTTTCCAATGAATGTGTTTTACGCAGTCTTTCCTTGTGCCAATTTCAAGAGGAAACAAACCACAAAGACAGAACTTAGAACTACTTTATTTTGTCAAGTTTCAAGGAGCTAGCACAAACCGTGTTTGATTTAGACTTAAAAAAGACATCTATCTGTATAGGAGGAAATAGAGTGAAACCTAAAAATTCAAACTGTTACTGGTAACGAACGCTTCATCCTAGAAGAGTGAAAATTGGGCAGCTAAGTGGACATATTGAACTGATCATTACCACAGAGATCATCAAGGTCGGATGAAAAAAAATTTGCCGAGTATTCAGAAAACCAGTAGTATTTTCGAAGCTTGGAACACCTTTCCAATGAAGGTGTTTTATGCAGTCTTTGCTTGTGCCTATTTCAAGAGGAAACAACCACAAAGACAGAACTTAGAACTACTTTATTTTGTCAAGTTTCAAGGAGCTAGCACAAATCGTGTTTGATTTAGACTTAAAAAACACATCTATCTGTATAGGAGGAAATAGAGTGAAACCTAAAAATTCAAACTATTACTGATAACGAACGCTTCATCTTAGAAGAGTGAAAATTGGGCAGCTAAGTGGACTTAGTGAACTTATCATTACCACAGAGATCATCAAGGTCGGATGAAAAAAAAATTGCCGAGTATTCAGAAAACCAGTAGTATTTTGGAAGCTTGGAACACCTTTCCAATGAAGGTGTTTTACGCAGTCTTTGCTTGTGGCTATTTCAAGAGGAAACAAACCACAAAGACAGAACTTAGAACTACTTTATTTTGTCAAGTTTCAAGGAGGTAGCAAAACCATGTTTGATTTAGACTTCCAAACACATCTATCTATATAGGAGGAAATAGAGTGAAACCTAAAAACTCAAACTGTTACTGGTAACGAACACTTCATCCTAGAAGAGTGAATATTGGGCAGCTAAGTGGACTTAGTGAAGTGATCATTATCACAGAGATCATCAAGGTCGGATGAAAAAATATTTGCCGAGTATTCAGAAAACCAGTAGTTTTTTGGAAGCTTGGCACACCTTTCCAATGAATGTGTTTTATGCAGTCTTTCCTTGTGCCTATTTCAAGAGGAAACAAACCACAAAGACAGAACTTAGAACTACTTTATTTTGTCAGGTTTCAAGGAGCTAGCACAAACCGTGTTTGATTTAGACTTAAAAAAGACATCTATCTGTATAGGAGGAAATAGAGTGAAACCTAAATATTCAAACTATTTCTGGTAACGAACGCTTCATCCTAGAAGAGTGAAAATTGGGCAGCTAAGTGGACTTAGTAAACTGATCATTACCACAGAGATCATCAAGGTCGGATGAAAAAAAAATTGCCGAGTATTCAGAAAACCAGTAGTATTTTGGAAGCTTGGAACACCTTTCCAATGAAGGTGTTTTACGCAGTCTTTGCTTGTGGCTTTTTTAAGAGGAAACAAACCACAAAGACAGAACTTAGAACTACTTTATTTCGTCAAGTTTCAAGGAGCTAGCACAAACCGTGTTTGATTTAGACTTAAAAAACACATCTATCTGTATAGGAGGAAATAGAGTGAAACCTAAAAATTCAAACTGTTACTGATAACGAACGCTTCATCCTAGAAGAGTGAAAATTGGGCAGCTAAGTGGACTTAGTGAAGTGATCATTAACACAGAGATCATCAAGGTCGGATGAAAAAAAATTTGCCGAGTATTCAGAAAACCAGTAGTTTTTTGGAAGCTTGGCACACCTTCCAATGAATGTGTTTTACGCAGTCTTTGCTTGTGGCTATTTCAAGAGGAAACAAACCACAAAGACAGAACTTAGAACTTCTTTATTTTGTCAAGTTTCAAGGCGCTAGCAAAAACCATGTTTGATTTAGACTTAAAAAACACATCTATCTGTATAGGAGGAAATAGAGTGAAACCTAAAAATTCAAAATGTTACTGGTAACGAACTCTTCATCCTAGAAGAGTGAAAATTGGGCAGCTAAGTGGACTTAGGAAGTGATCATTACCACAGAGATCATCAAGTTCGGATGAAAAAAAATTTGCCGAGTATTCAGAAAACCAGTAGTTTTTTGGAAGCTTGGCACACCTTTCAAATGAAGGTGTTTTACGCAGTCTTTCCTTGTGGCTATATCAAGAGGAAACAAACCACAAAGACAGAACTTAGAACTACTTTATTTTGTCAAGTTTCAAGGAGCTAGCACAAACCGTGTTTGATTTAGACTTAAAAAAGACATCTATCTGTATAGGAGGAAATAGAGTGAAACCTAAAAATTCAAACTGTTACTGGTAACGAATGCTTCATCCTAGAAGAGTGAAAATTGGGCAGCTAAGTGCACTTAGTGAAGTGATCATTACCACAGAGATCATCAAGGTCGGATGAAAAAAAAATTGCCGAGTATTCAGAAAACCAGTAGTATTTTGGAAGATTGGAACACGTTTCCAATGAATGTGTTTTATGCAGTCTTTGCTTGTGCCTATTTCAACAGGAAACAAACCACAAAGACAGAACTTAGAACTACTTTATTTTGTCAAGTTTCAAGGAGCTAGCACAAACCGTGTTTGATTTAGACTTAAAAAAGACATCTATTTGTATAGGAGGAAATAGAGTGAAACCTAAAAATTCAAACTGTTACTGGTAACGAACGCTTCATCCTAGAAGAGTGAAAATTGGGCAGCTAAGTGGACTTAGTGAACTGATCATTACCACAGAGATCATCAAGGTCGGATGAAAAAAAATTTGCCGAGTATTCAGAAAACCAGTAGTATTTTGGAATCTTGGAACACCTTTCCAATGAAGGTGTTTTACGCAGTCTTTGCTTGTGGCTATTTCAAGAGGAAACAAACCACAAAGACAGAACTTAGAACTACTTTATTTTGTCAAGTTTCAAGGAGCTAGCACAAACCGTGTTTGATTTAGACTTCCAAACACATCTATCTATATAGGAGGAAATAGAGTGAAACCTAAAAACTCAAACTGTTACTGGTAACGAACCCTTCATCCTAGAAGAGTGAATATTGGGCAGCTAAGTGGACTTAGTGAAGTGATCATTATCACAGAGATCATCAAGGTCGGATGAAAAAAAATTTGCCGAGTATTCAGAAAACCAGTAGTTTTTTGGAAGCTTGGCACACCTTTCCAATGAATGTGTTTTACGCAATCTTTCCTTGTGCCTATTTCAAGAGGAAACAAACCACATAGACAGAACTTAGAACTACTTTATTTTGTCAAGTTTCAATGAGCTAGCACAAACCGTGTTTGATTTAGACTTAAAAAAGACATCTATCTGTATAGGAGGAAACAGAGTGAAACCTAAAATTTCAACCTGTTACTGACAACGAACGCTTCATCCTAGAAGAGTGAAAATTGGGCAGCTAAGTGGACTTAGTGAACTGATCATTACCACAGAGATCATCAAGGTCGGATGAAAAAAAATTTGCCGAGTATTCAGAAAACCAGTAGTTTTTTGGAAGCTTGGCACACCTTTGCGTTGAATGTGTTTTACGCAGTCTTTCCTTGTGGCTATTTCAAGAGGAAACAAACCACAAAGACAGAACTTAGAACTACTTTATTTTGTCAAGTTTCAAGGAGCTAGCAGAAACCGTGTTTGATTTAGACTTAAAAAAGAAATCTATCTGTATAGGAGGAAATAGAGTGAAACCTAAAAATTCAAACTGTTACTGGTAACGAACGCTTCATCCTAGAAGAGTGAAAATTGGGCACCTAAGTGGACTTAGTGAAGTGATCATTACCACAGAGATCATCAAGGTCGGATGAAAAAAAATTTGCCGAGTATTCAGAAAACCAGTAGTTTTTTGGAAGCTTGGCACACGTTTCCAATGAATGTGTTTTACGCAGTCTTTCCTTGTGCCAATTTCAAGAGGAAACAAACCACAAAGACAGAACTTAGAACTACTTTATTTTGTCAAGTTTCAAGGAGCTAGCACAAACCGTGTTTGATTTAGACTTAAAAAAGACATCTATCTGTATAGGAGGAAATAGAGTGAAACCTAAAAATTCAAACTGTTACTGGTAACGAACGCTTCATCCTAGAAGAGTGAAAATTGGGCAGCTAAGTGGACTTATTGAACTGATCATTACCACAGAGATCATCAAGGTCGGATGAAAAAAAATTTGCCGAGTATTCAGAAAACCAGTAGTATTTTCGAAGCTTGGAACACCTTTCCAATGAAGGTGTTTTATGCAGTCTTTGCTTGTGCCTATTTCAAGAGGAAACAACCACAAAGACAGAACTTAGAACTACTTTATTTTGTCAAGTTTCAAGGAGCTAGCACAAATCGTGTTTGATTTAGACTTAAAAAACACATCTATCTGTATAGGAGGAAATAGAGTGAAACCTAAAAATTCAAACTATTACTGATAACGAACGCTTCATCTTAGAAGAGTGAAAATTGGGCAGCTAAGTGGACTTAGTGAACTTATCATTACCACAGAGATCATCAAGGTCGGATGAAAAAAAAATTGCCGAGTATTCAGAAAACCAGTAGTATTTTGGAAGCTTGGAACACCTTTCCAATGAAGGTGTTTTACGCAGTCTTTGCTTGTGGCTATTTCAAGAGGAAACAAACCACAAAGACAGAACTTAGAACTACTTTATTTTGTCAAGTTTCAAGGAGGTAGCAAAACCATGTTTGATTTAGACTTCCAAACACATCTATCTATATAGGAGGAAATAGAGTGAAACCTAAAAACTCAAACTGTTACTGGTAACGAACACTTCATCCTAGAAGAGTGAATATTGGGCAGCTAAGTGGACTTAGTGAAGTGATCATTATCACAGAGATCATCAAGGTCGGATGAAAAAATATTTGCCGAGTATTCAGAAAACCAGTAGTTTTTTGGAAGCTTGGCACACCTTTCCAATGAATGTGTTTTATGCAGTCTTTCCTTGTGCCTATTTCAAGAGGAAACAAACCACAAAGACAGAACTTAGAACTACTTTATTTTGTCAGGTTTCAAGGAGCTAGCACAAACCGTGTTTGATTTAGACTTAAAAAAGACATCTATCTGTATAGGAGGAAATAGAGTGAAACCTAAATATTCAAACTATTTCTGGTAACGAACGCTTCATCCTAGAAGAGTGAAAATTGGGCAGCTAAGTGGACTTAGTAAACTGATCATTACCACAGAGATCATCAAGGTCGGATGAAAAAAAAATTGCCGAGTATTCAGAAAACCAGTAGTATTTTGGAAGCTTGGAACACCTTTCCAATGAAGGTGTTTTACGCAGTCTTTGCTTGTGGCTTTTTTAAGAGGAAACAAACCACAAAGACAGAACTTAGAACTACTTTATTTCGTCAAGTTTCAAGGAGCTAGCACAAACCGTGTTTGATTTAGACTTAAAAAACACATCTATCTGTATAGGAGGAAATAGAGTGAAACCTAAAAATTCAAACTGTTACTGATAACGAACGCTTCATCCTAGAAGAGTGAAAATTGGGCAGCTAAGTGGACTTAGTGAAGTGATCATTAACACAGAGATCATCAAGGTCGGATGAAAAAAAATTTGCCGAGTATTCAGAAAACCAGTAGTTTTTTGGAAGCTTGGCACACCTTCCAATGAATGTGTTTTACGCAGTCTTTGCTTGTGGCTATTTCAAGAGGAAACAAACCACAAAGACAGAACTTAGAACTTCTTTATTTTGTCAAGTTTCAAGGCGCTAGCAAAAACCATGTTTGATTTAGACTTAAAAAACACATCTATCTGTATAGGAGGAAATAGAGTGAAACCTAAAAATTCAAAATGTTACTGGTAACGAACTCTTCATCCTAGAAGAGTGAAAATTGGGCAGCTAAGTGGACTTAGGAAGTGATCATTACCACAGAGATCATCAAGTTCGGATGAAAAAAAATTTGCCGAGTATTCAGAAAACCAGTAGTTTTTTGGAAGCTTGGCACACCTTTCAAATGAAGGTGTTTTACGCAGTCTTTCCTTGTGGCTATATCAAGAGGAAACAAACCACAAAGACAGAACTTAGAACTACTTTATTTTGTCAAGTTTCAAGGAGCTAGCACAAACCGTGTTTGATTTAGACTTAAAAAAGACATCTATCTGTATAGGAGGAAATAGAGTGAAACCTAAAAATTCAAACTGTTACTGGTAACGAATGCTTCATCCTAGAAGAGTGAAAATTGGGCAGCTAAGTGCACTTAGTGAAGTGATCATTACCACAGAGATCATCAAGGTCGGATGAAAAAAAAATTGCCGAGTATTCAGAAAACCAGTAGTATTTTGGAAGATTGGAACATGTTTCCAATGAATGTGTTTTATGCAGTCTTTGCTTGTGCCTATTTCAACAGGAAACAAACCACAAAGACAGAACTTAGAACTACTTTATTTTGTCAAGTTTCAAGGAGCTAGCACAAACCGTGTTTGATTTAGACTTAAAAAAGACATCTATTTGTATAGGAGGAAATAGAGTGAAACCTAAAAATTCAAACTGTTACTGGTAACGAACGCTTCATCCTAGAAGAGTGAAAATTGGGCAGCTAAGTGGACTTAGTGAACTGATCATTACCACAGAGATCATCAAGGTCGGATGAAAAAAAATTTGCCGAGTATTCAGAAAACCAGTAGTATTTTGGAATCTTGGAACACCTTTCCAATGAAGGTGTTTTACGCAGTCTTTGCTTGTGGCTATTTCAAGAGGAAACAAACCACAAAGACAGAACTTAGAACTACTTTATTTTGTCAAGTTTCAAGGAGCTAGCACAAACCGTGTTTGATTTAGACTTCCAAACACATCTATCTATATAGGAGGAAATAGAGTGAAACCTAAAAACTCAAACTGTTACTGGTAACGAACACTTCATCCTAGAAGAGTGAATATTGGGCAGCTAAGTGGACTTAGTGAAGTGATCATTATCACAGAGATCATCAAGGTCGGATGAAAAAAAATTTGCCGAGTATTCAGAAAACCAGTAGTTTTTTGGAAGCTTGGCACACCTTTCCAATGAATGTGTTTTACGCAATCTTTCCTTGTGCCTATTTCAAGAGGAAACAAACCACATAGACAGAACTTAGAACTACTTTATTTTGTCAAGTTTCAATGAGCTAGCACAAACCGTGTTTGATTTAGACTTAAAAAAGACATCTATCTGTATAGGAGGAAACAGAGTGAAACCTAAAATTTCAACCTGTTACTGACAACGAACGCTTCATCCTAGAAGAGTGAAAATTGGGCAGCTAAGTGGACTTAGTGAACTGATCATTACCACAGAGATCATCAAGGTCGGATGAAAAAAAATTTGCCGAGTATTCAGAAAACCAGTAGTTTTTTGGAAGCTTGGCACACCTTTGCGTTGAATGTGTTTTACGCAGTCTTTCCTTGTGGCTATTTCAAGAGGAAACAAACCACAAAGACAGAACTTAGAACTACTTTATTTTGTCAAGTTTCAAGGAGCTAGCAGAAACCGTGTTTGATTTAGACTTAAAAAAGAAATCTATCTGTATAGGAGGAAATAGAGTGAAACCTAAAAATTCAAACTGTTACTGGTAACGAACGCTTCATCCTAGAAGAGTGAAAATTGGGCACCTAAGTGGACTTAGTGAAGTGATCATTACCACAGAGATCATCAAGGTCGGATGAAAAAAAATTTGCCGAGTATTCAGAAAACCAGTAGTTTTTTGGAAGCTTGGCACACCTTCCAATGAATGTGTTTTACGCAGTCTTTGCTTGTGCCTATTTCAACAGGAAAAAAACCACAAAGACAGAACTTAGAACTACTTTATTTTGTCAAGTTTCAAGGAGCTAGCACAAACCCTGTTTGATTTAGACTTAAAAAAGACATCTATTTGTATAGGAGGAAATAGAGTGAAACCTAAAAATTCAAACTGTTACTGGTAACGAACGCTTCATCCTAGAAGAGTGAAAATTGGGCAGCTAAGTGGGCTTAGTGAACTGATCATTACCACAGAGATCATCAAGGTCAAATGAAAAAAAATTTGCCGAGTATTCAGAAAACCAGAAGTATTTTGGCAGCTTGGAACACCTTTCCAACGAAGGTGTTTTACGCAGTCTTTGCTTGAGGCTATTTCAAGAGGAAACAAACCACAAAGACAGAACTTAGAACTACTTTATTTTGTCAAGTTTCAAGGAGCTAGCACACACCGTGTTTGATTTAGACTTCCAAACACATCTATCTATATAGGAGGAAATAAAGTGAAACCTAAAAACTCAAACTGTTATTGGTAACGAACACTTCATCCTAGAAGAGTGAATATTGGGCAGCTAAGTGGACTTATTGAACTGATCATTACCACAGAGATCATCAAGGTCGGATGAAAAAAATTTTGCCGAGTATTCAGAAAACCAGTAGTATTTTGGAAGCTTGGAACACCTTTCCAATGAAGGTGTTTTACGCAGTCTTTGCTTTTGGCTATTTCAAGAGGAAACAAATTAAAAAGACAGAACTTAGAACTACTTTATTTTGTCAATTTTCAAGGAGCTAGCACAAACCGTGTTTGATTTAGACTTAAAAAACACATCTATCTGTATAGGAATAAATAGAGTGAAACCTAAAAATTCAAACTGTTACTGGTAACGAACGCTTCATCCTACAAGAGTGAAAATTGGGCAGCTAAGTGGACTTAGTGAACTGATCATTACCACAGAGATCATCAAGGTCGGATGAAAAAAATTTGCCGAGTATTCAGAAAACCAGTAGTATTTTGGAAGCTTGGAACACCTTTCCAATGAAGGTGTTTTACGCAGTCTTTGCTTGTGGCTATTTCAAGAGGAAACAAACCACAAAGACAGAACTTAGAACTACTTTATTTTGTCAAGTTTCAAGGAGCTAGCACAAACCGTGTTTGATTTAGACTTCCAAACACATCTATCTATATAGGAGGAAATAGAGTGAAACCTAAAAACTCAAACTGTTACTGGTAACGAACACCTCATCCTAGAAGAGTGAATATTGGGCAGCAAAGTGGACTTAGTGAAGTGATCATTATCACAGAGATCATCAAGGTCGGATGAAAAAAAATTTGCCGAGTATTCAGAAAACCAGTAGTTTTTTGGAAGCTTGGCACACCTTTACAATGAATGTGTTTTACGCAGTCTTTGATTGTGCCTATTTCAAGAGGAAACAAACCACAAATACAGAACTTAGAACTACTTTATTTTGTCAAGTTTCAAGGAGCTAGCACAACCCGTGTTTGATTTAGACTTCCAAACACATCTATCTATATAGGAGGAAATAGAGTGAAACCTAAAAACTCAAACTGTTACTGGTAACGAACGCTTCATCCTAGAAGAGTGAAAATTGGGCAGCTAAGTGGACTTAGTGAACTGATCATTACCACAGAGATCATCAAAGTCGGATGAAAAAAAATTTGCCGAGTATTCAGAAAACCAGTAGTATTTTGGAAGCTTGGAACACCATTCCAATGAAGGTGTTTTACGCAGTCTTTGCTTGTGGCTATTTCAAGAGGAAACAAACCACAAAGACAGAACTTAGAACTATTTTATTTTGTCAAGTTTCATGGAGCTAGCACAAACCGTGTTTGATTTAGACTTAAAAAACACATCTATCTGTATAGGAGGAAATAGAGTGAAACCTAAAAATTCAAACTGTTACTGGTAATGAACGCTTCATCCTAGAAGAGTGAAAATTGGGAAGCTAAGTGGACTTAGTGAAGTGATCATTAACACAGAGATCATCAAGGTCGGATGAAAAAAAATTTGCCGAGTATTCAGAAAACCAGTAGTTTTTTGGAATCTTGGCACACCTTCCAATGAATGTGTTTTACGCCGTCTTTGCTTGTGCTTATTTCAAGAGGAAACAAACAACAAAGACAGAAATTAGAACTACTTTATTTTGTCAAGTTTCAAGGAGCTAGCACAAACCGTGTTTGATTTAGACTTCCAAACACATCTATCTATATAGGAGGAAATAGAGTGAAACCTAAAAACTCAAACTGTTATTGGTAACGAACACTTCATCCTAGAAGAGTGAATATTGGGCAGCTAAGTGGACTTAGTGAAGTGATCATTACCACAGAGATCATCAAGGTCGGATGAAAAAAAATTTGCCGAGTATTCAGAAAACCAGTAGTTTTTTGGAAGCTTGGCACACCTTTGCAATGAATGTGTTTTACGCAGTCTTTCCGTGTGCCTATTTCAAGAGGAAACAAACCACAAAGACAGAACTTAGAACTACTTTATTTTGTCAAGTTTCAAGGAGCTAGCACAAACCGTGTTTGATTTAGACTTAAAAAAGACATCTATCTGTATAGGAGGAAATAGAGTGAAACCTAAAAATTCAAACTGTTACTGGTAACGAACGCTTCATCCTAGAAGAGTGAAAATTGGGCAGCTAAGTGGACTTATTGAACTGATCATTACCACAGAGATCATCAAAGTCGGATGAAAAAAAATTTGTCGAGTATTCAGAAAACCAGTAGTATTTTGGAAGCTTGGAACACCTTTCCAATGAAGGTGTTTTACGCAGTCTTTGCTTTTGGCTATTTCAAGAGGAAACAAACCAAAAAGACAGAACTTAGAACTACTTTATTTTGTCAAGTTTCAAGGAGCTAGCACAAACCGTGTTTGATTTAGACTTAAAAAACACATCTATATCTATAGGAGGAAATAGAGTGAAACCTAAAAATTCAAACTGTTACTGGTAACGAACGCTTCATCCTAGAAGAGTGAAAATTGGGCAGCTAAGTGGACTTAGTGAACTGATCATTACCACAGAGATCATCAAGGTCGGATGAAAAAAAAATTGCCGAGTATTCAGAAAACCAGTAGTATTTTGGAAGCTTGGAACACCTTTCCAATGAAGGTGTTTTACGCAGTCTTTGCTTGTGGCTATTTCAAGAGGAAACAAACCACAAAGACAGAACTTAGAACTACTTTATTTTGTCAAGTTTCAAGGAGCTAGCACAAACCGTGTTTGATTTAGACTTCCAAACACATCTATCTATATAGGAGGAAATAGAGTGAAACCTAAAAACTCAAACTGTTACTGGTAACGAACACTTCATCCTAGAAGAGTGAATATTGGGCAGCTAAGTGGACTTAGTGAAGTGATCATTATCACAAGATCATCAAGGTCGGATGATAAAAAATTTGCCGAGTATTCAGAAAACCAGTAGTTTTTTGGAATCTTGGCACACCTTTCCAATGAATGTGTTTTACGCAGTCTCTGATTGTGCCTATTTCAAGAGGAAACAAACCACAAAGACAGAACTTAGAACTACTTTATTTTGTCAAGTTTCAAGGAGCTAGCACAACCCGTGTTGATTTAGACTTCCAAACACATCTATCTATATAGGAGGAAATAGAGTGAAACCTAAAAACTCAAACTGTTACTGGTAACGAACACTTCATCCTAGAAGAGTGAATATTGGGCAGCTAAGTGGACTTAGTGAAGTGATCATTACCACAGAGATCATCAAGGTCGGATGAAAAAAAATTTGCCGAGTATTCAGAAAACCAGTAGTTTTTTGGAGGCTTGGCACACCTTCGCAATGAATGTGTTTTACGCAGTCTTTCCTTGTGCCTATTTCAAGAAAAAACAATCCACAAAGACAGAACTTAGAACTACTTTATTTTGTCAAGTTTCAAGGAGCTAGCACAAACCGTGTTTGATTTAGACTTAAAAAAGACATCTATCTGTATAGGAAGAAATAGAGTGAAACCTAAAAATTCAAACTGTTACTGGTAACGAACGCTTCATCCTAGAAGAGTGAAAATTGGGCAGCTAAGTGGACTTATTGAACTGATCATTACCACAGAGATCATCAAGGTCGGATGAAAAAAAATTTGCCGAGTATTCAGAAAACAGGTAGTATTTTGGAAGCTTGGAACACCTTTCCAATGAAGGTGTTTTACGCAGTCATTGCTTGTGGGTATTTCAAGAGAAAACAAACCACAAAGACAGAACTTAGAACTACTTTATTTTGTCAAGTTTCAAGGGGCGAGCACAAACCGTGTTTGATTTAGATTTCCAAACACATCTATCTATATAGGAGGAAATACAGTGAAACCTAAAAACTCAAACTGTTACTGGTAACGAACACTTCATCCTAGAAGAGTGAATATTGTGCAGCTAAGTGGACTTAGTGAAGTGATCATTATCACAGAGATCATCAAGGTCGGATGAAAAAAACTTGCCGAGTATTCAGAAAACCAGTAGGTTTTTGGAAGCTTGGCACACCTTTCCAATGAATGTGTTTTACGCAGTCTTTCCTTGTGCCTATTTCAAGAGGAAACAAACCACAAAGACAGAACTTAGAACTACTTTATTTTGTCAAGTTTCAAGGAGCTAGCACAAACCGTGTTTGATTTAGACTTAAAAAACCCATCTATCTGTATAGAGGAAATAGAGTGAAACCTAAAAATTCAAACTGTTACTGGTAACGAACGCTTCATCCTAGAAGAGTGAAAATTGGGCAGCTAAGTGGACTTAGTGAACTGATCATTACCACAGAGATCATCAAGGTCGGATGAAAAAAAATTTGCCGAGTATTCAGAAAACCAGTAGTATTTTGGAAGCTTGGAACACCTTTCCAATGAAGGTGTTTTACGCAGTCTTTGCTTGTGGCTATTTCAAGAGGAAACAAACCACAAAGACAGAACTTAGAACTACTTTATTTTGTCAAGTTTCAAGGAGCTAGCACAAACCGTGTTTGATTTAGACTTCCAAACACATCTATCTATATAGGAGGAAATAGAGTGAAACCTAAAAACTCAAACTGTTACTGGTAACGAACACTTCATCCTAGAAGAGTGAATATTGGGCAGCTAAGTGGACTTAGTGAAGTTATCATTATCACAGAGATCATCAAGGTCGGATGAAAAAAAATTTGCCGAGTATTCAGAAAACCAGTAGTTTTTTGGAAGCTTGGCGCACCTTTCCAATGAATTTGTTTTACACAGTCTTTGATTGTGCCTATTTCAAGAGGAAACAAACCACAAAGACAGAACTTAGAACTACTTTATTTTGTCAAGTTTCAAGGAGCTAGCACAACCCGTGTGTGATTTAGACTTCCAAACACATCTATCTATATAGGAGGAAATAGAGTGAAACCTAAAAACTCAAACTGTTACTGGTAACGAACGCTTCATCCTAGAAGAGTGAATATTGGGCAGCTAAGTGGACTTAGTGAAGTGATCATTACCACAGAGATCATCAAGGTCGGATGAAAAAAATTTGCCGAGTATTCAGAAAACCAGTAGTTTTTTGGAAGCTTGGCACACCTTTGCAATGAATGTGTTTTACGCAGTCTTTGCTTGTGGCTATTTCAAGAGGAAACAAACCACAAAGACAGAACTTAGAACTACTTTATTTTGTTAAGTTTCAAGGAGCTAGCACAAACCGTGTTTGATTTAGACTTAAAAAGACATCTATCTGTATAGGAGGAAATAGAGTGAAACCTAAAAATTCAAACTGTTACTGGTAACGAACGCTTCATCCTAGAAGAGTGAAAATTGGGCAGCTAAGTGGACTTAGTGAACTGATCATTACCACAGAGATCATCAAGGTCGGATGAAAAAAAATTTGCCGAGTATTCAGAAAACCAGTAGTATTTTGGAAGCTTGGAACACCTTTCAAATGAAGGTGTTTTACGCAGTCTTTGCTTGTGGCTATTTCAAGAGGAAACAAACCACAAAGACAGAACTTAGAACTACTTTATTTTGTCAAGTTTCAAGGAGCTAGCACAAACCGTGTTTGATTTAGACTTAAAAAACACATCTATCTGTATAGGAGGAAATAGAGTGAAACCTAAAAATTAAAACTGTTATTGGTAACGAACGCTTAATCCTAGAAGAGTGAAAATTGGGCAGCTAAGTGGACTTAGTGAACTGATCATTACCACAGAGATCATCAAGGTCGGATGAAAAAAAATTTGCCGAGTATTCAGAAAACCAGTAGTATTTTGGAAGATTGGAACACCTTTCCAATGAAGGTGTTTTACGCAGTCTTTGCTTGTGGCTATTTCAAGAGGAAACAAACCACAAAGACAGAACTTAGAACTACTTTATTTTGTCAAGTTTCAAGGAGCTAGCACAAACCGTGTTTGATTTAGACTTCCAAACACATCTATCTATATAGGAGGAAATAGAGTGAAACCTAAAAACTCAAACTGTTACTGGTAACGAACACTTCATCCTAGAAGAGTGAATATTGGGCAGCTAAGTTGACTTAGTGAAGTGATCATTATCACAGAGATCATCAAGGTCGGATGAAAAAATTTGCCGAGTATTCAGAAAACCAGTAGTTTTTTGGAAGCTTGGCACACCTTTGCAATGAATGTGTTTTACGCATTCTTTCCTTGTGGCTATTTCAAGAGGAAACAAACCACAAAGACAGAACTTAGAACTAGTTTATTTTGTCAAGTTTCAAGGAGCTAGCACAAACCGTGTTTGATTTAGACTTAAAAAAGAAATCTATCTGTATAGGAGGAAATAGAGTGAAACCTAAATATTCAAACTGTTACTGGTAACGAACGCTTCATCCTAGAAGAGTGAAAATTGGGCACCTAAGTGGACTTAGTGAAGTGATCATTACCACAGAGATCATCAAGGTCGGATGAAAAAAATTTGCCGAGTATTCAGAAAACCAGTAGTTTTTTGGAAGCTTGGCACACCTTCCAATGAATGTGTTTTACGCAGTCTTTGCTTGTGCCTATTTCAACAGGAAAGAAACCACAAAGACAGAACTTAGAACTACTTTATTTTGTCAAGTTTCAAGGAGCTAGCACAAACCCTGTTTGATTTAGACTTAAAAAAGACATCTATTTGTATAGGAGGAAATAGAGTGAAACCTAAAAATTCAAACTGTTACTGGTAACGAACGCTTCATCCTAGAAGAGTGAAAATTGGGCAGCTAAGTGGACTTAGTGAACTGATCATTACCACAGAGATCATCAAGGTCGGATGAAAAAAAAATTGCCGAGTATTCAGAAAACCAGTAGTATTTTGCCAGCTTGGAACACCTTTCCAACGAAGGTGTTTTACGCAGTCTTTGCTTGTGGCTATTTCAAGAGGAAACAAACCACAAAGACAGAACTTAGAACTACTTTATTTTGTCAAGTTTCAAGGAGCTAGCACAAACCGTGTTTGATTTAGACTTCCAAACACATCTATCTATATAGGAGGAAATAAAGTGAAACCTAAAAACTCAAATTGTTATTGGTAACGAACACTTCATACTAGAAGAGTGAATATTGGGCAGCTAAGTGGACTTAGTGAAGTTATCATTACCACAGAGATCATCGAGGTCGGATGAAAAAATATTTGCCGAGTATTCAGAAAACAAGTAGTTTTTAGGAAGCTTGGCACACCTTTAAAATGAATGTGTTTTACGCAGTCTTTCCTTGTGCCTATTTCAAGAGGAAACAAACCACAAAGACAGAACTTAGAACTACTTTATTTTGTCAAGTTTCAAGGAGCTAGCACAAACCGTGTTTGATTTAGACTTAAAAAAGACATCTATCTGTATAGGAGGAAATAGAGTGAAACCTAAAAATTCAAACTGTTACTGGTAACGAACGCTTCATCCTAGAAGAGTGAAAATTGGGCAGCTAAGTGGACTTATTGAACTGATCATTACCACCGAGATCATCAAGGTCGGATGAAAAAAAATTTGCCGAGTATTCAGAAAACCAGTAGGTTTTTGGAAGCTTGGCACACCTTTCCAATGAATGTGTTTTACGCAGTCTTTCCTTGTGCCTTTTCAAGAGGAAACAAACCACAAAGACAGAACTTAGAACTACTTTATTTTGTCAAGTTTCAAGGAGCTAGCACAAACCGTGTTTGATTAAGACTTAAAAAACACATCTATCTGTATAGAGGAAATAGAGTGAAACCTAAAAATTCAAACTGTTACTGGAAACGAACGCTTCATCCTAGAAGAGTGAAAATTGGGCAGCTAAGTGGACTTAGTGAACTGATCATTACCACAGAGATCATCAAGTTCGGATGAAAAAAAATTTGCCGAGTATTCAGAAAACCAGTAGTATTTTGGAAGCTTGGAACACCTTTCCAATGAAGGTGTTTTACGCAGTCTTTGCTTCTGGCTATTTCAAGAGGAAACAACCCACAAAGACAGAACTTAGAACTACTTTATTTTGTCAAGTTTCAAGGAGCTAGCACAAACCGTGTTTGATTTAGACTTCCAAACACATCTATCTATATAGGAGGAAATAGAGTGAAACCTAAAAACTCAAACTGTTACTGGTAACGAACACTTCATCCTAGAAGAGTGAATATTGGGCAGCTAAGTGGACTTAGTGAAGTTATCATTATCACAGAGATCATCAAGGTCGGATGAAAAAAAATTTGCCGAGTATTCAGAAAACCAGTAGTTTTTTGGAAGCTTGGCGCACCTTTCCAATGAATGTGTTTTACGCAGTCTTTGATTGTGCCTATTTCAAGAGGAAACAAACACAAAGACAGAACTTAGAACTACTTTATTTTGTCAAGTTTCAAGGAGCTAGCACAACCCGTGTTTGATTTAGACTTCCAAACACATCTATCTATATAGGAGGAAATAGAGTGAAACCTAAAAACTCAAACTGTTACTGGTAACGAACGCTTCATCCTAGAAGAGTGAATATTGGGCAGCTAAGTGGACTTAGTGAAGTGATCATTACCACAGAGATCATCAAGGTCGGATGAAAAAAATTTGCCGAGTATTCAGAAAACCAGTAGTTTTTTGGAAGCTTGGCACACCTTTGCAATGAAGGTGTTTTACGCAGTCTTTGCTTGTGGCTATTTCAAGAGGAAACAAACCACAAAGACAGAACTTAGAACTACTTTATTTTGTTAAGTTTCAAGGAGCTAGCACAAACCGTGTTTGATTTAGACTTAAAAAGACATCTATCTGTATAGGAGGAAATAGAGTGAAACCTAAAAATTCAAACTGTTACTGGTAACGAACGCTTCATCCTAGAAGAGTGAAAATTGGGCAGCTAAGTGGACTTAGTGAACTGATCATTACCACAGAGATCATCAAGGTCGGATGAAAAAAAATTTGCCGAGTATTCAGAAAACCAGTAGTATTTTGGAAGCTTGGAACACCTTTCAAATGAAGGTGTTTTACGCAGTCTTTGCTTGTGGCTATTTCAAGAGGAAACAAACCACAAAGACAGAACTTAGAACTACTTTATTTTGTCAAGTTTCAAGGAGCTAGCACAAACCGTGTTTGATTTAGACTTAAAAACACATCTATCTGTATAGAAGGAAATAGAGTGAAACCGAAAAATTAAAACTGTTATTGGTAACGAACGCTTCATCCTAGAAGAGTGAAAATTGGGCAGCTAAGTGGACTTAGTGAACTGATCATTACCACAGAGATCATCAAGTTCGGATGAAAAAAAATTTGCCGAGTATTCAGAAAACCTGTAGTATTTTGGAAGATTGGAACACCTTTCCAATGAAGGTGTTTTACGCAGTCTTTGCTTGTGGCTATTTCAAGAGGAAACAAACCACAAAGACAGAACTTAGAACTACTTTATTTTGTCAAGTTTCAAGGAGCTAGCACAAACCGTGTTTGATTTAGACTTCCAAACACATCTATCTATATAGGAGGAAATAGAGTGAAACCTAAAAACTCAAACTGTTACTGGTAACGAACACTTCATCCTAGAAGAGTGAATATTGGGCAGCTAAGTGGACTTAGTGAAGTGATCATTATCACAGAGATCATCAAGGTCGGATGAAAAAAAATTTGCCGAGTATTCAGAAAACCAGTAGTTTTTTGGAAGCTTGGCACACCTTTGCAATGAATGTGTTTTACGCATTCTTTCCTTGTGGCTATTTCAAGAGGAAACAAACCACAAAGACAGAACTTAGAACTACTTTATTTTGTCAAGTTTCAAGGAGCTAGCACAAACCGTGTTTGATTTAGACTTCCAAACACATCTATCTATATAGGAGGAAATAAAGTGAAACCTAAAAACTCAAACTGTTATTGGTAACGAACACTTCATCCTAGAAGAGTGAATATTGGGCAGCTAAGTGGACTTAGTGAAGTTATCATTACCACAGAGATCATCGAGGTTGGATGAAAAAAAATTTGCCGAGTATTCAGAAAACAAGTAGTTTTTAGGAAGCTTGGCACACCTTTACAATGAATGTGTTTTACGCAGTCTTTGCTTGTGCCTATTTCAAGAGGAAACAAACCACAAAGACAGAACTTAGAACTACTTTATTTTGTCAAGTTTCAAGGAGCTAGCACAAACCGTGTTTGATTTAGACTTAAAAAAGACATCTATCTGTATAGGAGGAAATAGAGTGAAACCTAAAAATTCAAACTGTTACTGGTAACGAACGCTTCATCCTAGAAGAGTGAAAATTGGGCAGCTAAGTGGACTTATTGAACTGATCATTACCACAGAGATCATCAAGGTCGGATGAAAAAAATTTGCCGAGTATTCAGAAAACCAGTAGTATTTTGGAAGCTTGGAACACCTTTCCAATGAAGGTGTTTTATGCAGTCTTTGCTTTTGGCTATTTCAAGAGGAAACAAACCAAAAAGACAGAACTTAGAACTACTTTATTTTGTCAATTTTCAAGGAGCTAGCACAAACCGTGTTTGATTTAGACTTAAAAAACACATCTATCTGTATAGGAGGAAATAGATTGAAACCTAAAAATTCAAACTGTTACTGGTAACGAACGCTTCATCCTACAAGAGTGAAAATTGGGCAGCTAAATGGACTTAGTGAACTGATCATTACCACAGAGATCATCAAGGTCGGATGAAAAAAAATTTGCCGAGTATTCAGAAAACCAGTAGTATTTTGGAAGCTTGGAACACCTTTCCAATGAAGGTGTTTTACGCAGTCTTTGCTTGTGGCTATTTCAAGAGGAAACAAACCACAAAGACAGAACTTAGAACTACTTTATTTTGTCAAGTTTCAAGGAGCTAGCACAAACCGTGTTTGATTTAGACTTCCAAACACATCTATCTATATAGGAGGAAATAGAGTGAAACCTAAAAACTCAAACTGTTACTGGTAACGAACACTTCATCCTAGAAGAGTGAATATTGGGCAGCTAAGTGGACTTAGTGAAGTGATCATTATCACAAGATCATCAAGGTCGGATGAAAAAAAATTTGCCGAGTATTCAGAAAACCAGTAGTTTTTTTGAAACTTGGCACACCTTTCCAATGAATGTGTATTACGCAGTCTTTGATTGTGCCTATTTCAAGAGGAAACAAACCACAAAGACAGAACTTAGAACTACTTTATTTTGTCAAGTTTCAAGGAGCTAGCACAACCCGTGTTTGATTTAGACTTCCAAACACATCTATCTATATAGGAGGAAATAGAGTGAAACCTAAAAACTCAAACTGTTACTGGTAACGAACGCTTCATCCTAGAAGAGTGAAAATTGGGCAGCTAAGTGGACTTAGTGAACTGATCATTACCACAGAGATCATCAAAGTCGGATGAAAAAAAATTTGCCGAGTATTCAGAAAACCAGTAGTATTTTGGAAGCTTGGAACACCATTCCAATGAAGGTGTTTTACGCCGTCTTTGCTTGTGGCTATTTCAAGAGGAAACAAACCACAAAGACAGAACTTAGAACTATTTTATTTTGTCAAGTTTCATGGAGCTAGCACAAACCGTGTTTGATTTAGACTTAAAAAACACATCTATCTGTATAGGAGGAAATAGAGTGAAACCTAAAAATTCAAACTGTTACTGGGAACGAACGCTTCATCCTAGAAGAGAGAAAATTGGGAAGCTAAGTGGACTTAGTGAAGTGATCATTAACACAGAGATAATCAAGGTCGGATGAAAAAAAATTTGCCGAGTATTCACATAACCAGTAGTTTTTTGGAAGCTTGGCACACCTTCCAATGAATGTGTTTTACGGAGTCTTTGCTTGTGCTTATTTCAAGAGGAAACAAACAACAAAGACAGAACTTAGAACTACTTTATTTTGTCAAGTTTCAAGGAGCTAGCACAAACCGTGTTTGATTTAGACTTCCAAACACATCTATCTATATAGGAGGAAATAGAGTGAAACCTAAAAACTCAAACTGTTATTGGTAACGAACACTTCATCCTAGAAGAGTGAATATTGGGCAGCTAAGTGGACTTAGTGAAGTGATCATTACCACAGAGATCATCAAGTTCGGATGAAAAAAAATTTGCCGAGTATTCAGAAAACCAGTAGTTTTTTGGAAGCTTGGCACACCTTTGCAATGAATGTGTTTTACGCAGTCTTTCCTTGTGCCTATTTCAAGAGGAAACAAACCACAAAGACAGAACTTAGAACTACTTTATTTTGTCAAGTTTCAAGGAGCTAGCACAAACCGTGTTTGATTTAGACTTAAAAAAGACATCTATCTGTATAGGAGGTAATAGAGTGAAACCTAAAAATTCAAACTGTTACTGGTAACGAACGCTTCATCCTAGAAGAGTGAAAATTGTGCAGCTAAGTGGACTTATTGAACTGATCATTACCACAGAGATCATCAAGGTCGGATGAAAAAAAATTTGCCGAGTATTCAGAAAACCAGTAGTATTTTGGAAGCTTGGAACACCTTTCCAATGAAGGTGTTTTACGCAGTCTTTGCTTTTGGCTATTTCAAGAGGAAACAAACCAAAAAGACAGAACTTAGAACTACTTTATTTTGTCTATTTTCAAGGAGCTAGCACAAACCGTGTTTGATTTAGACTTAAAAAACACATCTATCTGTATAGGAGGAAATAGAGTGAAACCTAAAAATTCAAACTGTTACTGGTAACGAACGCTTCATCCTACAAGAGTGAAAATTGGGCAGCTAAATGGACTTAGTGAACTGATCATTACCACAGAGATCATCAAGGTCGGATGAAAAAAAATTTGCCGAGTATTCAGAAAACCAGTAGTATTTTGGAAGCTTGGAACACCTTTCCAATGAAGGTGTTTTACACAGTCTTTGCTTGTGGCTATTTCAAGAGGAAACAAACCACAAAGACAGAACTTAGAACTACTTTATTTTGTCAAGTTTCAAGGAGCTAGCAGAAACCGTGTTTGATTTAGACTTCCAAACACATCTATCTATATAGGAGGAAATAGAGTGAAACCTAAAAACTCAAACTGTTACTGGTAACGAACACTTCATCCTAGAAGAGTGAATATTGGGCAGCTAAGTGGACTTAGTGAAGTGATCATTATCACAGAGATCATCAAGGTCGGATGAAAAAAAATTTGCCGAGTATTCAGAAAACCAGTAGTTTTTTGGAAGCTTGGCACAACTTTCCAATGAATGTGTTTTACGCAGTCTTTGATTGTGCCTATTTCAAGAGGAAACAAACCACAAAGACAGAACTTAGAACTACTTTATTTTGTCAAGTTTCAAGGAGCTAGCACAACCCGTGTTTGATTTAGACTTCCAAACACATCTATCTATATAGGAGGAAATAGAGTGAAACCTAAAAACTCAAACTGTTACTGGTAACGAACGCTTCATCCTAGAAGAGTGAAAATTGGGCAGCTAAGTGGACTTAGTGAACTGATCATTACCACAGAGATCATCAAAGTCGGATGAAAAAAAATTTGCCGAGTATTCAGAAAACCAGTAGTATTTTGGAAGCTTGGAACACCATTCCAATGAAGGTGTTTTTCGCTGTCTTTGCTTGTGGCTATTTCAAGAGGAAACAAACCACAAAGACAGAACTTAGAACTATTTTATTTTGTCAAGTTTCATGGAGCTAGCACAAACCGTGTTTGATTTAGACTTAAAAAACACATCTATCTGTATAGGAGGAAATAGAGTGAAACCTAAAAATTCAAACTGTTACTGGTAACTAACGCTTCATCCTAGAAGAGTGAAAATTGGGCAGCTAAGTGGACTTAGTGAACTGATCATTAACACAGAGATCATCAAGGTCGGATGAAAAAAAATTTGCTGAGTATTCAGAAAACCAGTAGTTTTTTGGAAGCTTGGCACACCTTCCAATGAATGTGTTTTACGCAGTCTTTGCTTGTGCTTATTTCAAGAGGAAACAAACAACAAAGACAGAACTTAGAACTACTTTATTTTGTCAAGTTTCAAGGAGCTAGCACAAACCGTGTTTGATTTAGACTTCCAAACACATCTATCTATATAGGAGGAAATAGAGTGAAACCTAAAAACTCAAACTGTTATTGGTAACGAACACTTCATCCTAGAAGAGTGAATATTGGGCAGCTAAGTGGACTTAGTGAAGTGATCATTACCACAGAGATCATCAAGGTCGGATGAAAAAAAATTTGCCGAGTATTCAGAAAACCAGTAGTTTTTTGGAAGCTTGGCACACCTTTGCAATGAATGTGTTTTACGCAGTCTTTCCTTGTGCCTATTTCAAGAGGAAACAAACCACAAAGACAGAACTTAGAACTACTTTATTTTGTCAAGTTTCAAGGAGCTAGCACAAACCGTGTTTGATTTAGACTTAAAAAAGACATCTATCTGTATAGGAGGTAATAGAGTGAAACCTAAAAATTCAAACTGTTACTGGTAACGAACGCTTCATCCTAGAAGAGTGAAAATTGTGCAGCTAAGTGGACTTATTGAACTGATCATTACCACAGAGATCATCAAGGTCGGATGAAAAAAAATTTGCCGAGTATTCAGAAAACCAGTAGTATTTTGGAAGCTTGGAACACCTTTCCAATGAAGGTGTTTTACGCAGTCTTTGCTTTTGGCTATTTCAAGAGGAAACAAACCAAAAAGACAGAACTTAGAACTACTTTATTTTGTCAATTTTCAAGGAGCTAGCACAAACCGTGTTTGATTTAGACTTAAAAAACACATCTATCTGTATAGGAGGAAATAGAGTGAAACCTAAAAATTCAAACTGTTACTGGTAACGAACGCTTCATCCTACAAGAGTGAAAATTGGGCAGCTAAATGGACTTAGTGAACTGATCATTACCACAGAGATCATCAAGGTCGGATGAAAAAAAATTTGCCGAGTATTCAGAAAACCAGTAGTATTTTGGAAGCTTGGAACACCTTTCCAATGAAGGTGTTTTACGCAGTCTTTGCTTGTGGCTATTTCAAGAGGAAACAAACCACAAAGACAGAACTTAGAACTACTTTATTTTGTCAAGTTTCAAGGAGCTAGCAGAAACCGTGTTTGATTTAGACTTCCAAACGAATCTATCTATATAGGAGGAAATAGAGTGAAACCTAAAAACTCAAACTGTTACTGGTAACGAACACTTCATCCTAGAAGAGTGAATATTGGGCAGCTATGTGGACTTAGTGAAGTGATCATTATCACAGAGATCATCAAGGTCGGATGAAAAAAAATTTGCCGAGTATTCAGAAAACCAGTAGTTTTTCGAAGCTTGGCACAACTTTCCAATGAATGTGTTTTACGCAGTCTTTGATTGTGCCTATTTCAAGAGGAAACAAACCACAAAGACAGAACTTAGAACTACTTTATTTTGTCAAGTTTCAAGGAGCTAGCACAACCGTGTTTGATTTAGACTTCCAAACACATCTATATATATAGGAGGAAATAGAGTGAAACCTAAAAACTCAAACTGTTACTGGTAACGAACGCTTCATCCTAGAAGAGTGAAAATTGGGCAGCTAAGTGGACTTAGTGAAGTGATCATTACCACAGAGATCATCAAGGTCGGATGAAAAAAAATTTGCCGAGTATTCAGAAAACCAGTAGTTTTTTGGAAGTTTTGGCACACCTTTGCAATGAATGTGTTTTACGCAGTCTTTCCTTGTGCCTATTTCAAGAGGAAACAAACCACAAAGACGGAACTTAGAACTACTTTATTTTGTCAAGTTTCAAGGAGCTAGCACAAACCGTGTTTGATTTAGACTTTAAAAAGACATCTATCTGTATAGGAGGAAATAGAGTGAAACCTAAAAATTCAAACTGTTACTGGTAACGAACGCTTCATCCTAGAAGAGTGAAAATTGTGCAGCTAAGTGGACTTATTGAACTGATCATTACCACAGAGATCATCAAGGTCGGATGAAAAAAAATTTGCCGAGTATTCAGAAAACCAGTAGTATTTTGGAAGCTTGGAACACCTTTCCAATGAAGGTGTTTTACGCAGTCTTTGCTTGTGGCTATTTCAAGAGGAAACAAACCACAAAGACAGAACTTAGAACTACTTTATTTTGTCAAGTTTCAAGGAGCTAGCAGAAACCGTGTTTGATTTAGACTTCCAAACGAATCTATCTATATAGGAGGAAATAGAGTGAAACCTAAAAACTCAAACTGTTACTGGTAACGAACACTTCATCCTAGAAGAGTGAATATTGGGCAGCTAAGTGGACTTAGTGAAGTGATCATTATCACAGAGATCATCAAGGTCGGATGAAAAAAAATTTGCCGAGTATTCAGAAAACCAGTAGTTTTTTCGAAGCTTGGCACAACTTTCCAATGAATGTGTTTTACGCAGTCTTTGATTGTGCCTATTTCAAGAGGAAACAAACCACAAAGACAGAACTTAGAACTACTTTATTTTGTCAAGTTTCAAGGAGCTAGCACAACCCGTGTTTGATTTAGACTTCCAAAACACATCTATCTATATAGGAGGAAATAGAGTGAAACCTAAAAACTCAAACTGTTACTGGTAACGAACGCTTCATCCTAGAAGAGTGAAAATTGGGCAAGCTAAGTGGACTTAGTGAAGTGATCATTACCACAGAGATCATCAAGGTCGGATGAAAAAAAAATTTGCCGAGTATTCAGAAAACCAGTAGTTTTTTGGAAGTTTGGCACACCTTTGCAATGAATGTGTTTTACGCAGTCTTTCCTTGTGCCTATTTCAAGAGGAAACAAACCACAAAGACGGAACTTAGAACTACTTTATTTTGTCAAGTTTCAAGGAGCTAGCACAAACCGTGTTTGATTTAGACTTTAAAAAGACATCTATCTGTATAGGAGGAAATAGAGTGAAACCTAAAAATTCAAACTGTTACTGGTAACGAACGCTTCATCCTAGAAGAGTGAAAATTGTGCAGCTAAGTGGACTTATTGAACTGATCATTACCACAGAGATCATCAAGTTCGGATGAAAAAAAAATTTGCCGAGTATTCAGAAAACCAGTAGTATTTTGGAAGCTTGGAACACCTTTCCAATGAAGGTGTTTTACGCAGTCTTTGCTTGTGGCTATTTCAAGAGGAAACAAACCAAAAAGACAGAACTTAGAACTACTTTATTATGTCAAGTTTCAAGGAGCTAGCACAAACCGTGTTTGATTTTAGACTTAAAAAACACATCTATCTGTATAGGAGGAAATAGAGTGAAACCTAAAAATTCAAACTGTTACTGGTAACGAACGCTTCATCCTACAAGAGTGAAAATTGGGCAGCTATAGGACTTAGTGAACTGATCATTACCACAGAGATCATCAAGGTCGGATGAAAAAAAATTTGCCGAGTATTCAGAAAACCAGTAGTATTTTGGAAGCTTGGAACACCTTTCCAATGAAGGTGTTTTACGCAGTCTTTGCTTGTGGCTATTTCAAGAGGAAACAAACCACAAAGACAGAACTTAGAACTACTTTATTTTGTCAAGTTTCAAGGAGCTAGCAGAAACCGTGTTTGATTTAGACTTCCAAACGAATCTATCTATATAGGAGGAAATAGAGTGAAACCTAAAAACTCAAACTGTTACTGGTACACTTCATCCTAGAAGAGTGAGTATTGGGCAGCTAAGTGGACTTAGTGAAGTGATCATTATCACAGAGATCATCAAGGTCGGATGAAAAAAAATTTGCCGAGTATTCAGAAAACCAGTAGTTTTTTCGAAGCTTGGCACAACTTTCCAATGAATGTGTTTTACGCAGTCTTTGATTGTGCCTATTTCAAGAGGAAACAAACCACAAAGACAGAACTTAGAACTACTTTATTTTGTCAAGTTTCAAGGAGCTAGCACAACCCGTGTTTGATTTAGACTTCCAAACACATCTATCTATATAGGAGGAAATAGAGTGAAACCTAAAAACTCAAACTGTTACTGGTAACGAACGCTTCATCCTAGAAGAGTGAAAATTGGGCAGCTAAGTGGACTTAGTGAAGTGATCATTACCACAGAGATCATCAAGGTCGGATGAAAAAAAATTTGCCGAGTATTCAGAAAACCAGTAGTTTTTTGGAAGTTTGGCACACCTTTGCAATGAATGTGTTTTACGCAGTCTTTCCTTGTGCCTATTTCAAGAGGAAACAAACCACAAAGACGGAACTTAGAACTACTTTATTTTGTCAAGTTTCAAGGAGCTAGCACAAACCGTGTTTGATTTAGACTTTAAAAAGACATCTATCTGTATAGGAGGAAATAGAGTGAAACCTAAAAATTCAAACTGTTACTGGTAACGAACGCTTCATCCTAGAAGAGTGAAAATTGTGCAGCTAAGTGGACTTATTGAACTGATCATTACCACAGAGATCATCAAGGTCGGATGAAAAAAAATTTGCCGAGTATTCAGAAAACCAGTAGTATTTTGGAAGCTTGGAACACCTTTCCAATGAAGGTGTTTTACGCAGTCTTTGCTTGTGGCTATTTCAAGAGGAAACAAACCACAAAGACAGAACTTAGAACTACTTTATTTTGTCAAGTTTCAAGGAGCTAGCAGAAACCGTGTTTGATTTAGACTTCCAAACGAATCTATCTATATAGGAGGAAATAGAGTGAAACCTAAAAACTCAAACTGTT
>NW_027510723.1:0-31313 GCF_048772815.1 Callospermophilus lateralis
ACTGATCATTACCCCCACGTATCATCAAGATTGGGTGAAAAAATATTTGCTGGTATTTCGGAAACTCGTTATTTCTTAGAAGCTTTGCAACCCCTCTCAATGAAAGTGCTTTTCCACAGTCTGTGCCTAGGGCTACTTGAAGAGGAAACAAACCATAGAGACAAAACTGAGAACTCGTTTATTTTGTCAAGTTTCAAAGAGCTACTACAAACCATGTTGGATTTAGAGTTCCAAATTCATCTATCTATATAGGAGAGAACAGAGTGAAACCTAAATATAAAAACTGCTACTGTAGACGAACGCTTCAACCTAGAAAAACACAATTTGGTGAGCCAAGTCGGATTTGTGTACTGATCATTACCACCAAGAATCATCAAGATTGGGTGTGAAAATATTAGCTGGTATTTCGGAAACTCGTTATTTCTTAGAAGCTTGGCAACCCCTCTCAATGAAAGTGCTTTTCCACAGTCTGTGCCTAGGGCTACTTGAAGAGGAAACAAACCATAGAGACAAAACTGAGATCACCTTTATTTCGTCAATTTTCAAAGAGCTACTACAAATCATGTTGGATTTAGAGTTCCAAATTCATTTATCTATATAGGAGAGATGAGAGTGACACCTAAATATAAAAACTGCTACTGAAGACGAACGCTTCAACCTAGAAGAACACAATTTGGTGAGCCAAGTGGGATTTGTGTACTGATCATTACCACCAAGAATCATCAAGATTGGGTGAGAAAATATTTGCTGGTATTTCGGAAACTCGTTATTTCTTAGAAGCTTGGCAACCCCTCTCAATGAAAGTGCTTTTCCACACACTGTGCCTAGGGCTACTTGAAGAGGAAACAAACCATAGAGATAAAACTGAGATCTCCTTTATTTTGTCAAGTTTCAAAGAGCTACTACAAACCATGTTGGATTTAGAGTTCCAAATTCATGTATCTATATAGGAGAGATGAGAGTGAAACCTAAATATAAAAACTGCTGCTGTAGGTGAACGTTTCCACCTAGAAGAACAAAATTTGGTGAGCCAAGTGGGATTTGTGTACTGATCATTAACCGCGAGAATCATCAAGATTGGGTGAATAAATATTTGCTGGTATTTCGGAAACTCGTTATTTCTTAGAAGCTTGACAACCCCTCTCAATGAAACTGCTTTTCCACAGTCTGTGCCTAGGGCTACTTGAAGAGGAAACAAACCATAGAGACAAAACTGAGAACTCCTTTATTTTGTCAAGTTTCAAAGAGCTACTACAAACCATGTTGTATTTAGTGTTCCAAATTCATCAATCTATATAGGAGAGATGAGAGTGAAACCTAAATATAAAAACTGCTACTGTAGACGAACGCTTCAACCTATAAGAACACAATTTGGTGAGCCAAGTGGGATTTGTGTACTGATAATTACCACCAAGTATTATCAAGATTGGGTGAAAAAATATTTCCTGGTGTTTCGGAAACTCGTTATTTCTTAGAAGCTTGGCAACCCCTCTCAATGAAAGTGCTTTTCCACAGTCTGTGCCTAGGGCTACTTAAAGAGGAAACAAACCACAGAGACAAAACAGAGATCTCCTTTATTTTGTCAAGTTTCAAAGAGCTACTACAAACCATGTTGGATTTAGAGTTCCAAATTCATCAATCTATATAGGAGAGATGAGAGTGAAACCTAAATATAAAAACTGCTACTGTAGACGAACGCTTCAACCTAGAAGAACACAATTTGGTGAGGTAAGTGGGATTTGTGTACTGATCATTACCACCAAGAATCATCAAGATTGAGTGAAAAAATATTTGCTGGTATTTCGGACACTCGTTATTTCTTAGAAGCTTGGCCACCCCTCTCAATGAAAGTGCTTTTCCACAGTCTGTGCCTAGGGCTGCTTGAAGAGGAAACAAACCATAGAGACAAAACTGAGAACTCTTTTATTTTGTCACGTTTCAAAGAGCTAATACAAACCATGTTGGATTTGGAGTTCCAATAACATCTATCTATATAGGAGAGAACAGAGTGAAACCTAAATATAAAAACTGCTACTGTAGACGAAGGCTTCAACCTAGAAGAACACAATTTGGTGAGCCAAGTGGGATTTGTGTACTGATCATTACCACCACGTATCATCAAGATTGGGTGAAAATATATTTGCTGGTATTTCGGAAACTCGTTATTTCTTAGAAGCCTTGCAACCCCTCTCAATGAAATTGCTTTTCCACAGTCTGTGCCTAGGGCTACTTGAAGAGGAAACAAACCATAGAGACAAAACTGAGAACTCCTTTATTTTGTCAAGTTTCAAAGAGCTACTACAAACCATGTTGGATTTAGAGTTCCAAATTCATCTATCTATATAGGAGAGATGAGAGTGAAACCTAAATATAAAAACTGCTACTGTAGAGGAACGCTTCAACCTAGAAGAACACAATTTGGTGAGCCAAGTGGGATTTGTGTACTGATAATTACCACCAAGTATTATCAAGATTGGGTGAAAAAATATTTCCTGGTGTTTCGGAAACTCGTTATTTCTTAGAACCTTGGCAACCCCTCTCAATGAAAGTGCTTTTCCACAGTCTGTGCCTAGGGCTACTTAAAGAGGAAACAAACCACAGAGACAAAACTGAGATCTCCTTTATTTTGTCAAGTTTCAAAGAGCTACTACAAACCATGTTGGATTTAGAGTTCCAAATTCATCTATCTATATAGGAGAGATGAGAGTGAAACCTAAATATAAAAACTGCTACTGAAGACGAAAGCTTCAACCTAGAAGAACACAATTTGGTGAGCCAAGTGGGATTTGTGTACTGATAATCACCACCAAGTATTATCAAGATTGGGTGAAAAAATATTTCCTGGTATTTCGGAAACTTGTTATTTCTTAGAAGCTTGGCCACACCTCTCAATGAAAGTGCTTCTCCACAGTCTGTGCCTAGGGCTACTTGAAGAGGAAACAAACCATAGAGACAAAACTGAGAACTCCTTTATTTTGTCAAGTTTCAAAGAGCTACTGCAAACCATGTTGGATTTAGAGTTCCAAAATCATCTATCTATATAGGAGAGATGAGAGTGAAACCTAAATATAAAAACTGCTACTGTAGACGAACGCTTCAACCTAGAAGAACACAATTTGGTGAGCCAAGTGGGATTTGAGTACTGATCATTACCACCACGTATCATCAAGATTGGGTGAAAAAATATTTGCTGGTATTTCGGAAACGCGTTATTTCTTAGAAGCTTGGCAACCCCTCTCAATGAAAGTGCTTTTTAACAATCTTTTCCTAGGGCTACTTGAAGAGGAAACAAACCATAGAGACAAAACTGAGAACTCCTTTATTTTGTCAAGTTTCAAAGAGCTACTACAAACCATGTTGGATTTCGAGTTCCAAATTCATGTATCTATATAGGAGAGAACAGAGTGAAACCTAAATATAAAAACTGCTACTGTAGACGAACGCTTCAACCTAGAAGAACACAATTTGGTGAGCCAAGTGGGATTTGTGTACTGATCATTACCACCAAGAATCATCAACATTGGGTGAGAAAATATTAGCTGGTATTTCGGAAACTCGTTATTTCTTAGAAGCTTGGCAACCCCTCTCAATGAAAGTGCTTTTCCACAAACAGTGCCTAGGGCTACTTGAAGAGGAAACAAACCGTAGACACAAAATTGAGAACTCCTTTATTTTGTCAAGTTTCAAAGAGCTACTACAAACCATGTTAGATATAGTGTTCCAAACTCATCTATCTATATAGGAGAGAACAGAGTGAAACCTAAATATATAAACTGCTACTGTAGACGAACGCTTCAACCTAGAAGAACAAAATTTGGTGAGCCAAGTGGGATTTGTATACTGATCATTACCACCACGTATCATCAAGATTGGGTGAAAAAATATTTGCTGGTATTTCGGAAACTCGTTATTTCTTAGAAGCTTGGCAACCCCTCTCAATGAAAGTGCTTTTCCACAGTCTGTGCCTAGGGCTACTTGAAGAGGAAACAAACCATCGAGACAAAACTGAGATCTCCTTTATTTTGTCAAGTTTCAAAGAGCTACTACAAACCATGTTGGATTTAGAGTTCCAAATTCATGTATCTATATAGGAGAGATGAGAGTGAAACCTAAATATAAAAACTGCTGCTGTAGGTGATCGTTTCAACCTAGAAGAACAAAATTTGGTGAGCCAAGTGGGATTTGTGTACTGATCATTACCCGTAAGAATCATGAAGATTGGGTGAATAAATATTTGCTGGTATTTCAGAAACTCGTTATTTCTTAGAAGCTTGGCAACCCCTCTCAATGAAAGTGCTTTTCCACAGTCTGTGCCGAGGGCTACTTGAAGAGGAAACAAACCATAGAGACAAAACTGAGAACTCCTTTATTTTGTTAAGTTTCAAAGAGCTACTACAAACCACGTTGGATTTAGTGTTCCAAATTCATCAATCTATATAGGAGAGAAGAGAGTGAAACCTAAATATAAAAATTGCTACTCTAGACGAACGCTTCTACCTAGAATGACACAATTTGGTGAGCCAAGTGGGATTTGTGTACTGATCATTACCACCACGTATCATCAAGATTGCGTGAAAAAATATTTGCTGGTATTTCGGAAACTCGTGATTTCTTAGAAGCTTGGCAACCCCTCTCAATGTAAGTACTTTTCCACAGTCTGTGCCTAGGGCTACTTGAAGAGGAAACAAACAATAGAGACAAAACTGAGAACTCCTTTATTTTTTTCAAGTTTCAAAGAGCTACTACAAACCATGTTGGATTTCGAGTTCCAAATTCATCTATCTATATAGGAGAGAACAGTGTGAAACCTAAATATAAAAACTGCTACTGTAGACGAACGCTTCAACCTAGAAGAACAAAATTTGGTGAGCCAAATGGGATTTGTGTACAGATCATTAACACCAGGTATCATCAGGATTGCCTGAAAAAATATTTGCTGGTATTTCCGAAACTCGTTGTTTCTTAGAAGCTTGGCAACCCCTCTCAATGAACGTGCTTCTCCACAGTCTGTGCCTAAGGCTACTTGAAGAGGAAACAAACCATAGAGACAAAACTGAGAACTCATTTATTTTGTCAAGTTTCAAAGAGCTACTACAAACCATGTTGGATTTAGAGTTCCAAAGTCATCTATCTCTATAGGAGAGATGAGAGTGAAACCTAAAAATAAAAACTGCTACTGTAGACGAACGCTTCAACCTAGAAGAACAAAATTTGGTGAGCCAAGTGGGATTTGTGTACTGATCATTACCACCACGTATCATCAAGATTGGGTGAAAAAATATTTGCTGGTATTTCGGAAACTCGTTATTTCTTAGAAGCTTGGCAACCCCTCTCAATGAAAGTGCTTTTCCACAGTCTGTGCCTAGGGCTACTTGAAGAGGAAACAAACCATCGAGACAAAACTGAGATCTCCTTTATTTTGTCAAGTTTCAAAGAGCTACTACAAACCATGTTGGATTTAGAGTTCCAAATTCATGTATCTATATAGGAGAGATGAGAGTGAAACCTAAATATAAAAACTGCTGCTGTAGGTGATCGTTTCAACCTAGAAGAACAAAATTTGGTGAGCCAAGTGGGATTTGTGTACTGATCATTACCCGTAAGAATCATGAAGATTGGGTGAATAAATATTTGCTGGTATTTCAGAAACTCGTTATTTCTTAGAAGCTTGGCAACCCCTCTCAATGAAAGTGCTTTTCCACAGTCTGTGCCGAGGGCTACTTGAAGAGGAAACAAACCATAGAGACAAAACTGAGAACTCCTTTATTTTGTTAAGTTTCAAAGAGCTACTACAAACCACGTTGGATTTAGTGTTCCAAATTCATCAATCTATATAGGAGAGAAGAGAGTGAAACCTAAATATAAAAATTGCTACTCTAGACGAACGCTTCTACCTAGAATGACACAATTTGGTGAGCCAAGTGGGATTTGTGTACTGATCATTACCACCACGTATCATCAAGATTGCGTGAAAAAATATTTGCTGGTATTTCGGAAACTCGTGATTTCTTAGAAGCTTGGCAACCCGTCTCAATGTAAGTACTTTTCCACAGTCTGTGCCTAGGGCTACTTGAAGAGGAAACAAACAATAGAGACAAAACTGAGAACTCCTTTATTTTTTTCAAGTTTCAAAGAGCTACCACAAACCATGTTGGATTTCGAGTTCAAATTCATCTATCTATATAGGAGAGAACAGTGTGAAACCTAAATATAAAAACTGCTACTGTAGACGAACGCTTCAACCTAGAAGAACAAAATTTGGTGAGCCAAATGGGATTTGTGTACAGATCATTAACACCAGGTATCATCAGGATTGCCTGAAAAAATATTTGCTGGTATTTCCGAAACTCGTTGTTTCTTAGAAGCTTGGCAACCCCTCTCAATGAACGTGCTTCTCCACAGTCTGTGCCTAAGGCTACTTGAAGAGGAAACAAACCATAGAGACAAAACTGAGAACTCATTTATTTTGTCAAGTTTCAAAGAGCTACTACAAACCATGTTGGATTTAGAGTTCCAAAGTCATCTATCTCTATAGGAGAGATGAGAGTGAAACCTAAAAATAAAACTGCTACTGTAGACGAACGCTTCAACCTAGAAGAACAAAATTTGGTGAGCCAAGTGGGATTTGTGTACTGATCATTACCACCACGTATCATCAAGATTGGGTGAAAATATATTTGCTGGTATTTCGGAAACTCGTTATTTCTTAGAAGCTTGGCAACCCCTCTCAATGAAAGTGCTTTTCCACAGTCTGTGCCTAGGGCTACTTGAAGAGGAAACAAACCATCGAGACAAAACTGAGATCTCCTTTATTTTGTCAAGTTTCAAAGAGCTACTACAAACCATGTTGGATTTAGAGTTCCAAATTCATGTATCTATATAGGAGAGATGAGAGTGAAACCTAAATATAAAAACTGCTGCTGTAGGTGATCGTTTCAACCTAGAAGAACAAAATTTGGTGAGCCAAGTGGGATTTGTGTACTGATCATTACCCGTAAGAATCATGTTAAGATTGGGTGAATAAATATTTGCTGGTATTTCAGAAACTCGTTATTTCTTAGAAGCTTGGCAACCCCTCTCAATGAAAGTGCTTTTCCACAGTCTGTGCCGAGGGCTACTTGAAGAGGAAACAAACCATAGAGACAAAACTGAGAACTCCTTTATTTTGTTAAGTTTCAAAGAGCTACTACAAACCACGTTGGATTTAGTGTTCCAAATTCATCAATCTATATAGGAGAGAAGAGAGTGAAACCTAAATATAAAAATTGCTACTCTAGACGAACGCTTCTACCTAGAATGACACAATTTGGTGAGCCAAGTGGGATTTGTGTACTGATCATTACCACCACGTATCATCAAGATTGCGTGAAAAAATATTTGCTGGTATTTCGGAAACTCGTGATTTCTTAGAAGCTTGGCAACCCCTCTCAATGTAAGTACTTTTCCACAGTCTGTGCCTAGGGCTACTTGAAGAGGAAACAAACAATAGAGACAAAACTGAGAACTCCTTTATTTTTTTCAAGTTTCAAAGAGCTACTACAAACCATGTTGGATTTCGAGTTCCAAATTCATCTATCTATATAGGAGAGAACAGTGTGAAACCTAAATATAAAAACTGCTACTGTAGACGAACGCTTCAACCTAGAAGAACAAAATTTGGTGAGCCAAATGGGATTTGTGTACAGATCATTAACACCAGGTATCATCAGGATTGCCTGAAAAAATATTTGCTGGTATTTCCGAAACTCGTTGTTTCTTAGAAGCTTGGCAACCCCTCTCAATGAACGTGCTTCTCCACAGTCTGTGCCTAAGGCTACTTGAAGAGGAAACAAACCATAGAGACAAAACTGAGAACTCATTTATTTTGTCAAGTTTCAAAGAGCTACTACAAACCATGTTGGATTTAGAGTTCCAAAGTCATCTATCTCTATAGGAGAGATGAGAGTGAAACCTAAAAATAAAAACTGCTACTGTAGACGAACGCTTCAACCTAGAAGAACAAAATTTGGTGAGCCAAGTGGGATTTGTGTACTGATCATTACCACCACGTATCATCAAGATTGGGTGAAAAAATATTTGCTGGTATTTCGGAAACTCGTTATTTCTTAGAAGCTTGGCAACCCCTCTCAATGAATGTGCTTTTCCACAGTCTGTACCTAGGGCTACTTGAAGAGGAAACAAACCATAGAGACAAAACTGAGAACTCCTTTATTTTGTCAAGTTTCAAAGAGCTACTACAATCCATGTTGGATTTGGAGTTCCAAATTCATCTATCTATATAGGAGAGAACAGAGTGAATCCTAAATATAAAAACTGCTACTGTAGACGAACGCTTCAACCTAGAAGAACATAATTTGGTGAGCCAAGTGGGATTTGTGTACTGATCATTACCACCAAGAATCATCAAGATTGGGTGAAAAAATATTTGCTGGTGTTTCGGAAACTCGTTATTTCTTAGAAGCTTGGCAACCCCTCTCAATGAAAGTGCTTTTCCACAGTCTTTGCCTAGGGCTACTTGAAGAGGAAACAAACCATAGAGACAAAACTGAGATCTCCTTTATTTTGTCAAGTTTCAAAGATCTACTACAAACCATGTTGGATTTAGAGTTCCAAATTCATGTATCTATATAGGAGAGATGAGAGTGAAACCTAAATATAAAAACTGCTACTGTAGACGAAGGCTTCAACCTAGAAGAACACAATTTGGTGAGCCAAGTGGGATTTGTGTACTGATCATTACCACCACGTATCATCAAGATTGGGTGAAAATATATTTGCTGGTATTTCGGAAACTCGTTATTTCTTAGAAGCTTGGCAACCCCTCTCAATGAAATTGCTTTTCCACAGTCTGTGCCTAGGGCTACTTGAAGAGGAAACAAACCATAGAGACAAAACTGAGAACTCCTTTATTTTGTCAAGTTTCAAAGAGCTACTACAAACCATGTTGGATTTAGAGTTCCAAATTCATCTATCTATATAGGAGAGATGAGAGTGAAACCTAAATATATAAACTGCTACTGTAGACGAACGATTCAACCTAGAAGAACACAATTTGGTGAGCCAAGTGGGATTTGTGTACTGATAATTACCACCAAGTATTATCAAGATTGGGTGAAAAAATATTTCCTGGTGTTTCGGAAACTCGTTATTTCTTAGAAGCTTGGCAACCCCTCTCAATGAAAGTGCTTCTCCACAGTCTGTGCCTAGGGCTACTTGAAGAGGAAACAAACCATAGAGACAAAACTGAGAACTCCTTTATTTTGTCACGTTTCAAAGAGCTACTACAAACCATGTTGGATTTCGAGTTCCAAATTCATGTATCTATATAGGAGAGAACAGAGTGAAAAATAAATATAAAAACTGCTACTGTAGACGAACGCTTCAACCTAGAAGAACACAATTTGGTGAGCCAAGTGGGATTTGTGTACTGATCATTACCACCAAGAATCATCAAGATTGGGTGAGAAAATATTGGCTGGTATTTCGGAAACTCGTTATTTCTTAGAAGCTTGGCAACCCCTCTCAATGAAAGTGCTTTTCCACAAACAGTGCCTAGGGCTACTTGAAGAGGAAACAAACCGCAGAGACAAAATTGAGAACTCCTTTATTTTGTCAAGTTTCAAAGAGCTACTACAAACCATGTTAGATATAGTGTTCCAAACTCATCTATCTATATAGGAGAGAACAGAGTGAAACCTAAATATAAAAACTGCTACTGTAGACGAACGCTTCAACCTAGAAGAACAAAATTTGGTGAGCCAAGTGGGATTTGTATACTGATCATTACCACCACGTATCATCAAGATTGGGTGAAAAAATATTTGCTGGTATTTCGGAAACTCGTTATTTCTTAGAAGCTTGGCAACCCCTCTCAATGAAAGTGCTTTTCCACAGTCTGTGCCTAGGGCTACTTGAAGAGGAAACAAACCATAGAGACAAAACTGAGATCTCCTTTATTTTGTCAAGTTTCAAAGAGCTACTACAAACCATGTTGGATTTAGAGTTCCAAATTCATGTATCTATATAATACAGATGAGAGTGAAACTTAAATATAAAAACTGCTACTGAAGACGAACACTTCAACCTAGAAGAACATAATTTGGTGAGCCAAGTGGTATTTGTGTACTGATCATTACCACCAAGTATTATCAAGATTGGGTGAGAAAATATTTCCTGGTGTTTCGGAAACTCGTTATTTCTTAGAAGCTTGGCAACCCCTCTCAATGAAAGTGCTTTTCCACAGTCTGTGCCTAGGGCTACTTGAAGAGGAAACAAACCATAGAGACAAAACTGAGAACTCCTTTATTTTGTCAAGTTTCAAAAAGCTACTACAAACCATGTTGGATTTAGAGTTCCAAATTCATCTATCTATATAGGAGAGAACAGAGTGAAACCTAAATATAAAAACTGCTACTGTAGACGAACGCTTCAACCTAGAAGAACAAAATTTGGTGAGCCAAGTGGGATTTGTGTACTGATCATTACCACCAAGAATCATCAAGATTGGGTGAAAAAATATTAGCCGGTATTTCGGAAACTCGTTATTTCTAGAAGCTTGGCAACACCTCTCAATGAAAGTGCTTTTCCACAGTCTGTGCGTAGGGCTACTTGAAGTGGAAACAAACTATAGAGACAAAATTGAGAACTCCTTTATTTTGTCAATTTTCAAAAAGCTACTACAAACCATGTTAGGTATAGAGTTCCAAATTCATCTATCTATATAGGAGAGAACAGAGTGAAACCTAAATATAAAAACTGCTACTGTAGACGAACGCTTCAACATAGAAGAACAAAATTTGGTGAGCCAAGTGGGATTTGTGTACTGATCATTACCACCACGTATCATCAAGATTGGGTGAAAAAATATTTGCTGGTATTTCGGAAACTCGTTATTTCTTAGAAGCTTGGCCACCCCTCTCAATGAAAGTCTTTTCCACAGTCTGTGCCTAGGCCTGCTTGAAGAGGAAACAAACCATAGAGACAAAACTGAGAACTCTTTTATTTTGTCAAGTTTCAAAGAGCTAATAGAAACCATGTTGGATTTGGAGTTCCAAATTCATCTATCTATATAGGAGAGAACAGAGTGAAACCTAAATATAAAAAGTGCTACTGTAGACGAACGCTTCAACCTAGAAGAACATAATTTGGTGAGCCAAGTGGGATTTGTGTACTGATCACTACCACCAAGAATCATCAAGATTGGGTGAAAAATATTTGCTGGTGTTTCAGAAACTCGTTATTTCTTAGAAGCTTGGCAACCCCTCTCAATGAATGTGCTTTTCCACAGTCTTTGCCTAGGGCTACTTGAAGAGGAAACAAACCATAGAGAAAAAACTGAGATCTCCTTTATTTTGTCAAGTTTCAAAGAGCTACTACAAACTATGTTGGATTTAGAGTTCCAAATTCATGTATCTATATAGGAGAGATGAGAGTGAAACCTAAATATAAAACCTGCTACTCAAGACGAACGCTTCAACCTAGTAGAACACAATTTGGTGAGTGGGATTTGTGTACTGATCATTACCACCAAGTATTATCAAGATTGGATGAAAAAATATTTCCTGGTGTTTCGGAACTCGTTATTTCTAAGAAGCTTGGCAACCCCTCTCAATGAAAGTGCTTTTCCACAGTCTGTGCCTAGGGCTACTTGAAGAGGAAACAAACCATATAGACACAACTGAGAACTCCTTTATTTTTTCAAGTTTCAAAGAGCTACTACAAACCATGTTGGATTTAGAGTTCCAAATTCATCTATCTATATAGGAGAGATGAGAGTGAAACCTAAATATAAAAACTGCTACTGAAGACGAACGCTACAACCTAGAAGAACACAATTTGGTGAGCCAAGTGGGATTTGTGTACTGATCATTACCACCACGTATCATCAAGATTTCGTGAAAAACTATTGCTGGTATTTCGGAAACTCGTTATTTCTTAGAAGCTTGGCAACCCCTCTCAATGAAAGTGCTTTTCCACAGTCTGTGCCTAGGGCTACTTGAAGAGGAAACAAACCATAGAGACAAAACTGAGATCTCCTTTATTTTGTCAAGTTTCAAAGAGCTACTACAAACCATGTTGGATTTAGAGTTCCAAATTCATGTATCTATATAGGAGAGATGAGAGTGAAACTTAAATATAAAAACTGCTACTGAAGACGAACACTTCAACCTAGAAGAACATAATTTGGTGAGCCAAGTGGGATTTGTGTACTGATCATTACCACCAAGTATTATCAAGATTGGGTGAAAAAATATTTCCTGGTGTTTCGGAAACTCGTTATTTCTTAGAAGCTTGGCAACCCCTCTCAATGAAAGTGCTTTTCCACAGTCTGTGCCTAGGGCTACTTGAAGAGTAAAAAAACCATAGAGACAAAACTGAGAACTCCTGTATTTTTTCAAGTTTCAAAGAGTTACTACAAACCATGTTGGATTTAGAGTTCCAAATTCATCTATCTATATAGGAGAGAACAGAGTGAAACCTAAATATAAAAACTGCTACTGTAGACGAACACTTCAACCTCGAAGAACACAATTTGGTGAGCCAAGTGGGATTTGTGTACTGATCATTACCACCAAGAATCATCAAGATTGGGTGAAAAAATATTAGCTGGTATTTCGGAAACTCGTTATTTCTTAGAAGCTTGGCAAACCCTCTCAATGAAAGTGCTTTTCCACAGTCTGTGCCTAGGGCTACTTGAAGAGGAAACAAACTATAGAGACAAAATTGAGAACTTCTTTATTTTGTCCAGTTTCAAAAAGCTACTACAAACCATGTTAGATATAGAGTTCCAAATTCATCTATCTATATAGGAGAGAACAGAGTGAAACCTAAATATAAAAACTGCTACTGTAGACGAACGCTTCAACCTAGAAGAACAAAATTTGGTGAGCCAAGTGGGATTTGTGTACTGATCGTTACCACCACGTATCATCAAGATTGGGTGAAAAAATATTTGCTGGTATTTCGGAAACTTGTTATTTCTTAGAAGCTTGGCAACCCCTCTCAATGAAAGTGCTTCTCCACAGTCTGTGCCTAGGGCTACTTGAAGAGGAAACAAACCATAGAGAAAATACTGAGAACTCCTTTATTTTGTCAAGTTTCAAAGAGCTACTACAAACCATGTTGGATTTAGAGTTCCAAACTCATCTATCTATATAGGAGAGATGAGGGTGAAACCTAAATATAAAAACTGCTATTGTAGACGAACGCTTCAACCTAAAAGAACACAATTTGGTGAGCCAAGTGGGATTTGTGTACTGATCATTACCACCACGTATCATCAAGATTGGGTGAAAAAATATTTCCTGGTGTTTCGGAAACTCGTTATTTCTTAGAAGCTTGGCAACCGCTCTCAATGAAAGTGCTTTTCCACAGTCTATGCCTAGGGCTACTTGAAGAGGAAACAAACCATAGAGACAAAACTGAGATCTCCTTTATTTTTTCAAGTTTCAAAGAGCTACTACAAACCATGTTGGATTTAGAGTTCCAAATTCATCTATCTATATAGGAGAGAAGAGTGTGAAACCTAAATATAAAAACTGCTACTGTAGACGAACGCTACAACCTAGAAGAACACAATTTGGTTTGCGAAGTGGGATTTGTGTACTGATCATTACCACCACGTACCATCAAGATTTCGTGAAAAAATATTTGCTGGTATTTCGGAAACTCGTTATTTCTTAGAAGCTTGACAACCCCTCTCAATGAAAGTGCTTTTCCACAGTCTGTGCCTAGGGCTACTTGAAGAGGAAACAAACCATAGAGACAAAACTGAGATCTCCTTTATTTTGTCAAGTTTCAAAGAGCTACTACAAACCATGTTGGATTTAGAGTGCCAAATTCATGTATCTATATAATAGAGATGAGAGTGAAACTTAAATATAAAAACTGCTACTGAAGACGAACACTTCAACCTAGAAGAACATAATTTGGTGAGCCAAGTGGGATTTGTGTACTGATCATTACCACCAAGTATTATGAAGATTGGGTGAGAAAATATTTCCTGGTGTTTCGGAAACTCGTTATTTCTTAGAAGCTTGGCAACCCCTCTCAATGAAAGTGCTTTTCCACAGTCTGTGCCTAGGGCTAGTTGAAGAGGAAACAAACCATAGAGACAAAACTGAGAACTCCTTTATATTGTCAAGTTTCAAAGAGCTACTACAAACCATGTTGGATTTAGAGTTCCAAATTCATCTATCTATATAGGAGAGAACAGAGTGAAACCTAAATATAAAAACTGCTACTGTAGACGAACGCTTCATCCTAGAAGAACAAAATTTGGTGAGCCAAGTGGGATTTCTATACTGATCATGACCACCACGTATCATCAAGATTGGGTGAAAAAATATTTGCTGGTATTTCGGAAACTCGCTATTTCTTAGAAGCTTGGCAACCCCTCTCAATGAATGTGCTTTTCCACAGTCTGTGCCTAGGGCTACTTGAAGAGGAAACAAACCATAGAGACAAAACTGAGAACTCCTTTATTTTGTCAAGTTTCAAAGAGCTACTACAAACCATGTTGGATTTAGAGTTCCAAATTCATGTATCTATATAGGAGAGATGAGAGTGAAACCTAAATATAAAAACTGCTACTGTAGACGAACGCTTCAACCTAGAAGAACACAATTTGGTCAGCCAACTGGGATTTGTGTACTGATCATTACCCCCACGTATCATCAAGATTGGGTGAAAAAATATTTGCTGGTATTTCGGAAACTCGTTATTTCTTAGAAGCTTTGCAACCCCTCTCAATGAAAGTGCTTTTCCACAGTCTGTGCCTAGGGCTACTTGAAGAGGAAACAAACCATAGAGACAAAACTGAGAACTCGTTTATTTTGTCAAGTTTCAAAGAGCTACTACAAACCATGTTGGATTTAGAGTTCCAAATTCATCTATCTATATAGGAGAGAACAGAGTGAAACCTAAATATAAAAACTGCTACTGTAGACGAATGCTTCAACCTAGAAGAACACAATTTGGTGAGCCAAGTCGGATTTGTGTACTGATCATTACCACCAAGAATCATCAAGATTGGGTGTGAAAATATTAGCTGGTATTTCGGAAACTCGTTATTTCTTAGAAGCTTGGCAACCCCTCTCAATGAAAGTGCTTTTCCACAGTCTGTGCCTAGGGCTACTTGAAGAGGAAACAAACCATAGAGACAAAACTGAGATCACCTTTATTTCGTCAATTTTCAAAGAGCTACTACAAACCATGTTGGATTTAGAGTTCCAAATTCATGTATCTATATAGGAGAGATGAGAGTGAAACCTAAATATAAAAACTGCTACTGAAGACGAACGCTTCAACCTAGAAGAACACAATTTGGTGAGCCATGTGGGATTTGTGTACTGATCATTACCACCAAGAATCATCAAGATTGGGTGAGAAAATATTTGCTGGTATTTCGGAAACTCGTTATTTCTTAGAAGCTTGGCAACCCCTCTCAATGAAAGTGCTTTTCCACAAACTGTGCCTAGGGCTACTTGAAGAGGAAACAAACCATAGAGATAAAACTGAGATCTCCTTTATTTTGTCAAGTTTCAAAGAGCTACTACAAACCATGTTGGATTTAGAGTTCCAAATTCATGTATCTATATAGGAGAGATGAGAGTGAAACCTAAATATAAAAACTGCTGCTGTAGGTGAACGTTTCCACCTAGAAGAACAAAATTTGGTGAGCCAAGTGGGATTTGTGTACTGATCATTAACCGCGAGAATCATCAAGATTGGGTGAATAAATATTTGCTGGTATTTCGGAAACTCGTTATTTCTTAGAAGCTTGACAACCCCTCTCAATGAAACTGCTTTTCCACAGTCTGTGCCTAGGGCTACTTGAAGAGGAAACAAACCATAGAGACAAAACTGAGAACTCCTTTATTTTGTCAAGTTTCAAAGAGCTACTACAAACCATGTTGGATTTAGTGTTCCAAATTCATCAATCTATATAGGAGAGATGAGAGTGAAACCTAAATATAAAAACTGCTACTGTAGACGAACGCTTCAACCTAGAAGAACACAATTTGGTGAGGTAAGTGGGATTTGTGTACTGATCATTACCACCAAGAATCATCAAGATTGAGTGAAAAAATATTTGCTGGTATTTCGGAAACTCGTTATTTCTTAGAAGCTTGGCCACCCCTCTCAATGAAAGTGCTTTTCCACAGTCTGTGCCTAGGGCTGCTTGAAGAGGAAACAAACCATAGAGACAAAACTGAGAACTCTTTTATTTTGTCAAGTTTCAAAGAGCTAATACAAACCATGTTGGATTTGGAGTTCCAAATTCATCTATCTATATAGGAGAGAACAGAGTGAAACCTAAATATAAAAACTGCTACTGTAGACGAACGCTTCAACCTAGAAGAACATAATTTGGTGAGCCAAGTGGGATTTGTGTACTGATCATTACCACCAAGAATCATCAAGATTGGGTGAAAAAATATTTGCTGGTGTTTCGGAAACTCGTTATTTCTTAGAAGCTTGGCAACCCCTCTCAATGAAAGTGATTTTCCACAGTCTTTGCCTAGGGCTACTTGAAGAGGAAACAATCCATAGAGACAAAACTGAGATCTCTTTTATTTTGTCATGTTTCAAAGATCTACTACAAACCATGTTGGATTTAGAGTTCCAAATTCATCTATCTATATAGGAGAGATGAGAGTGAAACCTAAATATAAAAACTGCTACTGTAGACGAAGGCTTCAACCTAGAAGAACACAATTTGGTGAGCCAAGTGGGATTTGTGTACTGATCATTACCACCACGTATCATCAAGATGGTTGAAAATATATTTGCTGGTATTTCGGAAACTCGTTATTTCTTAGAAGCTTGGCAACCCCTCTCAATAAAAGTGCTTTTCCACAGTCTGTGCCTATGGCTACTTAAAGAGGAAACAAACCACAGAGACAAAACTGAGATCTCCTTTATTTTCTCAAGTTTCAAAGAGCTACTACAAACCACGTTGGATTTAGTGTTCCAAATTCATCAATCTATATAGGAGAGAAGAGAGTGAAACCTAAATATAAAAATTGCTACTCTAGACGAACACTTCTTCCTAGAATGACACAATTTGGTGAGCCAAGTGGGATTTGTGTACTGATCATTACCACCACGTATCATCAAGATTGCGTGAAAAAATATTTGCTGGTATTTCTGAAACTCGTTGTTTCTTAGATTCTTGGCAACCCCTCTCAATGAAAGTGCTTCTCCACAGTCTGTGCCTAGGGCTACTTGAAGAGGAAACAAACCATAGAGACAAAACTGAGAACTCCTTTATTTTGTCAAGTTTCAAAGAGCTACTACAAACCATGTTGGATTTAGAGTTCCAAATTCATCTATCTCTATAGGAGAGATGAGAGTGAAACCTAAATATAAAAACTGCTACTGTAGACGAACGCTTCAACCTAGAAGAACAAAATTTGGTGAGCCAAGTGGGATTTCTATACTGATCATTACCACCACGTATCATCAAGATTGGGTGAAAAAATATTTGCTGGTATTTCGGAAACTCGCTATTTCTTAGAAGCTTGGCAACCCCTCTCAATGAATGTGCTTTTCCACAGTCTGTTCCTAGGGCTACTTGAAGAGGAAACAAACCATAGAGACAAAACTGAGAACTCCTTTATTTTGTCAAGTTTCAAAGAGCTACTACAAACCATGTTGGATTTAGAGTTCCAAATTCATGTATCTATATAGGAGAGATGAGAGTGAAACCTAAATATAAAAACTGCTACTGTAGACGAACGCTTCAACCTAGAAGAACACAATTTGGTCAGCCAACTGGGATTTGTGTACTGATCATTACCCCCACGTATCATCAAGATTGGGTGAAAAAATATTTGCTGGTATTTCGGAAACTCGTTATTTCTTAGAAGCTTTGCAACCCCTCTCAATGAAAGTGCTTTTCCACAGTCTGTGCCTAGGGCTACTTGAAGAGGAAACAAACCATAGAGACAAAACTGAGAACTCGTTTATTTTGTCAAGTTTCAAAGAGCTACTACAAACCATGTTGGATTTAGAGTTCCAAATTCATCTATCTATATAGGAGAGAACAGAGTGAAACCTAAATATAAAAACTGCTACTGTAGACGAACGCTTCAACCTAGAAAAACACAATTTGGTGAGCCAAGTCGGATTTGTGTACTGATCATTACCACCAAGAATCATCAAGATTGGGTGTGAAAATATTAGCTGGTATTTCGGAAACTCGTTATTTCTTAGAAGCTTGGCAACCCCTCTCAATGAAAGTGCTTTTCCACAGTCTGTGCCTAGGGCTACTTGAAGAGGAAACAAACCATAGAGACAAAACTGAGATCACCTTTATTTCGTCAATTTTCAAAGAGCTACTACAAATCATGTTGGATTTAGAGTTCCAAATTCATGTATCTATATAGGAGAGATGAGAGTGACACCTAAATATAAAAACTGCTACTGAAGACGAACGCTTCAACCTAGAAGAACACAATTTGGTGAGCCAAGTGGGATTTGTGTACTGATCATTACCACCAAGAATCATCAAGATTGGGTGAGAAAATATTTGCTGGTATTTCGGAAACTCGTTATTTCTTAGAAGCTTGGCAACCCCTCTCAATGAAAGTGCTTTTCCACACACTGTGCCTAGGGCTACTTGAAGAGGAAACAAACCATAGAGATAAAACTGAGATCTCCTTTATTTTGTCAAGTTTCAAAGAGCTACTACAAACCATGTTGGATTTAGAGTTCCAAATTCATGTATCTATATAGGAGAGATGAGAGTGAAACCTAAATATAAAAACTGCTGCTGTAGGTGAACGTTTCCACCTAGAAGAACAAAATTTGGTGAGCCAAGTGGGATTTGTGTACTGATCATTAACCGCGAGAATCATCAAGATTGGGTGAATAAATATTTGCTGGTATTTCGGAAACTCGTTATTTCTTAGAAGCTTGACAACCCCTCTCAATGAAACTGCTTTTCCACAGTCTGTGCCTAGGGCTACTTGAAGAGGAAACAAACCATAGAGACAAAACTGAGAACTCCTTTATTTTGTCAAGTTTCAAAGAGCTACTACAAACCATGTTGTATTTAGTGTTCCAAATTCATCAATCTATATAGGAGAGATGAGAGTGAAACCTAAATATAAAAACTGCTACTGTAGACGAACGCTTCAACCTATAAGAACACAATTTGGTGAGCCAAGTGGGATTTGTGTACTGATAATTACCACCAAGTATTATCAAGATTGGGTGAAAAAATATTTCCTGGTGTTTCGGAAACTCGTTATTTCTTAGAAGCTTGGCAACCCCTCTCAATGAAAGTGCTTTTCCACAGTCTGTGCCTAGGGCTACTTAAAGAGGAAACAAACCACAGAGACAAAACTGAGATCTCCTTTATTTTGTCAAGTTTCAAAGAGCTACTACAAACCATGTTGGATTTAGAGTTCCAAATTCATCAATCTATATAGGAGAGATGAGAGTGAAACCTAAATATAAAAACTGCTACTGTAGACGAACGCTTCAACCTAGAAGAACACAATTTGGTGAGGTAAGTGGGATTTGTGTACTGATCATTACCACCAAGAATCATCAAGATTGGGTGAAAAAATATTTGCTGGTGTTTCAGAAACTCGTTATTTCTTAGAAGCTTGGCAACCCCTCTCAATGAATGTGCTTTTCCACAGTCTTTGCCTAGGGCTACTTGAAGAGGAAACAAACCATAGAGAAAAAACTGAGATCTCCTTTATTTTGTCAAGTTTCAAAGAGCTACTACAAACTATGTTGGATTTAGAGTTCCAAATTCATGTATCTATATAGGAGAGATGAGAGTGAAACCTAAATATAAAACCTGCTACTCAAGACGAACGCTTCAACCTAGTAGAACACAATTTGGTGAGTGGGATTTGTGTACTGATCATTACCACCAAGTATTATCAAGATTGGATGAAAAAATATTTCCTGGTGTTTCGGAAACTCGTTATTTCTTAGAAGCTTGGCAACCCCTCTCAATGAAAGTGCTTTTCCACAGTCTGTGCCTAGGGCTACTTGAAGAGGAAACAAACCATATAGACACAACTGAGAACTCCTTTATTTTTTCAAGTTTCAAAGAGCTACTACAAACCATGTTGGATTTAGAGTTCCAAATTCATCTATCTATATAGGAGAGATGAGAGGGAAACCTAAATATAAAAACTGCTACTGAAGACGAACGCTACAACCTAGAAGAACACAATTTGGTGAGCCAAGTGGGATTTGTGTACTGATCATTACCACCACGTATCATCAAGATTTCGTGAAAAAATATTGCTGGTATTTCGGAAACTCGTTATTTCTTAGAAGCTTGGCAACCCCTCTCAATGAAAGTGCTTTTCCACAGTCTGTGCCTAGGGCTACTTGAAGAGGAAACAAACCATAGAGACAAAACTGAGATCTCCTTTATTTTGTCAAGTTTCAAAGAGCTACTACAAACCATGTTGGATTTAGAGTTCCAAATTCATGTATCTATATAGGAGAGATGAGAGTGAAACTTAAATATAAAAACTGCTACTGAAGACGAACACTTCAACCTAGAAGAACATAATTTGGTGAGCCAAGTGGGATTTGTGTACTGATCATTACCACCAAGTATTATCAAGATTGGGTGAAAAAATATTTCCTGGTGTTTCGGAAACTCGTTATTTCTTAGAAGCTTGGCAACCCCTCTCAATGAAAGTGCTTTTCCACAGTCTGTGCCTAGGGCTACTTGAAGAGTAAAAAAACCATAGAGACAAAACTGAGAACTCCTGTATTTTTTCAAGTTTCAAAGAGTTACTACAAACCATGTTGGATTTAGAGTTCCAAATTCATCTATCTATATAGGAGAGAACAGAGTGAAACCTAAATATAAAAACTGCTACTGTAGACGAACACTTCAACCTCGAAGAACACAATTTGGTGAGCCAAGTGGGATTTGTGTACTGATCATTACCACCAAGAATCATCAAGATTGGGTGAAAAAATATTAGCTGGTATTTCGGAAACTCGTTATTTCTTAGAAGCTTGGCAAACCCTCTCAATGAAAGTGCTTTTCCACAGTCTGTGCTAGGGCTACTTGAAGAGGAAACAAACTATAGAGACAAAATTGAGAACTTCTTTATTTTGTCCAGTTTCAAAAAGCTACTACAAACCATGTTAGATATAGAGTTCCAAATTCATCTATCTATATAGGAGAGAACAGAGTGAAACCTAAATATAAAAACTGCTACTGTAGACGAACGCTTCAACCTAGAAGAACAAAATTTGGTGAGCCAAGTGGGATTTGTGTACTGATCGTTACCACCACGTATCATCAAGATTGGGTGAAAAAATATTTGCTGGTATTTCGGAAACTTGTTATTTCTTAGAAGCTTGGCAACCCCTCTCAATGAAAGTGCTTCTCCACAGTCTGTGCCTAGGGCTACTTGAAGAGGAAACAAACCATAGAGAAAATACTGAGAACTCCTTTATTTTGTCAAGTTTCAAAGAGCTACTACAAACCATGTTGGATTTAGAGTTCCAAACTCATCTATCTATATAGGAGAGATGAGGGTGAAACCTAAATATAAAAACTGCTATTGTAGACGAACGCTTCAACCTAAAAGAACACAATTTGGTGAGCCAAGTGGGATTTGTGTACTGATCATTACCACCACGTATCATCAAGATTGGGTGAAAAATATTTCCTGGTGTTTCGGAAACTCGTTATTTCTTAGAAGCTTGGCAACCGCTCTCAATGAAAGTGCTTTTCCACAGTCTATGCCTAGGGCTACTTGAAGAGGAAACAAACCATAGAGACAAAACTGAGATCTCCTTTATTTTTTCAAGTTTCAAAGAGCTACTACAAACCATGTTGGATTTAGAGTTCCAAATTCATCTATCTATATAGGAGAGAAGAGTGTGAAACCTAAATATAAAAACTGCTACTGTAGACGAACGCTACAACCTAGAAGAACACAATTTGGTTTGCGAAGTGGGATTTGTGTACTGATCATTACCACCACGTACCATCAAGATTTCGTGAAAAAATATTTGCTGGTATTTCGGAAACTCGTTATTTCTTAGAAGCTTGACAACCCCTCTCAATGAAAGTGCTTTTCCACAGTCTGTGCCTAGGGCTACTTGAAGAGGAAACAAACCATAGAGACAAAACTGAGATCTCCTTTATTTTGTCAAGTTTCAAAGAGCTACTACAAACCATGTTGGATTTAGAGTGCCAAATTCATGTATCTATATAATAGAGATGAGAGTGAAACTTAAATATAAAAACTGCTACTGAAGACGAACACTTCAACCTAGAAGAACATAATTTGGTGAGCCAAGTGGGATTTGTGTACTGATCATTACCACCAAGTATTATGAAGATTGGGTGAGAAAATATTTCCTGGTGTTTCGGAAACTCGTTATTTCTTAGAAGCTTGGCAACCCCTCTCAATGAAAGTGCTTTTCCACAGTCTGTGCCTAGGGCTAGTTGAAGAGGAAACAAACCATAGAGACAAAACTGAGAACTCCTTTATATTGTCAAGTTTCAAAGAGCTACTACAAACCATGTTGGATTTAGAGTTCCAAATTCATCTATCTATATAGGAGAGAACAGAGTGAAACCTAAATATAAAAACTGCTACTGTAGACGAACGCTTCAACCTAAAAGAACACAATTTGGTGAGACAAGTGGGATTTGTGTACTGATCATTACCACCAAGAATCATCAAGATTGGGTGAAAAAATATTAGCTGGTATTTCGGAAACTCGTTATTTCTTAGAAGCTTGGCAAACCCTCTCAATGAAAGTGCTTTCCCACAGTCTGTGCCTAGGGCTACTTGAAGTGGAAACAAACTATAGAGACAAAATTGAGAACTCCTTTATTTTGTCAATTTTCAAAAAGCTACTACAAACCATGTTAGATATAGAGTTCCAAATTCATCTATCTATATAGGAGAGCACAGAGAGAAACCTAAATATAAAAACTGCTACTGTAGACGAACGCTTCAACCTAGAAGAACAAAATTTGGTGAGCCAAGTGGGATTTGTGTACTGATCATTACCACCACGTACCATCAAGATTTCGTGAAAAACTATTGCTGGTATTTCGGAAACTCGTTATTTCTTAGAAGCTTGGCCACCCCTCTCAATGAAAGTGCTTTTCCACAGTCTGTGCCTAGACCTGCTTGAAGAGGAAACAAACCATAGAGACAAAACTGAGAACTCTTTTATTTTGTCAAGTTTCAAAGAGCTAATACAAACCATGTTGGATTTGGAGTTCCAAATTCATCTATCTATATAGGAGAGAACAGAGTGAAACCTAAATATAAAAAGTGCTACTGTAGACTCACGCTTCAACCTAGAAGAACATAATTTGGTGAGCCAAGTGGGATTTGTGTACTGATCATTACCACCAAGAATCATCAAGATTCGGTGAAAAAATATTTGCTGGTGTTTCGGAAACTCGTTATTTCTTAGAAGCTTGGCAACCCCTCTCAATGAATGTGCTTTTCCACAGTCTTTGCCTAGGGCTACTTGAAGAGGAAACAAACCATAGAGAAAAAACTGAGATCTCCTTTATTTTGTCAAGTTTCAAAGAGCTACTACAAACCATGTTGGATTTAGAGTTCCAAATTCATGTATCTATATAGGAGAGATGAGAGTGAAACCTAAATATAAAACCTGCTACTCAAGACAAACGCTTCAACCTAGTAGAACACAATTTGGTGAGTGGGATTTGTGTACTGATCATTACCACCAAGTATTATCAAGATTGGATGAAAAAATATTTGCTGGTGTTTCGGAAACTCGTTATTTCTTAGAAGCTTGGCAACCCCTCTCAATGAAAGTGCTTTTCCACAGTCTGTGCCTAGGGCTACTTGAAGAGGAAACAAACCATAGAGACACAACTGAGAACTCCTTTATTTTTTCAAGTTTCAAAGAGCTACTACAAACCATGTTAGATATAGAGTTCCAAACTCATCTATCTATATAGGAGAGATGAGGGTGAAACCTAAATATAAAAACTGCTATTGTAGACGAACGCTTCAACCTAAAATAACACAATTTGGTGAGCCAAGTGGGATTTGTGTACTGATCATTACCACCACGTATCATCAAGATTGGGTGAAAAAATATTTCCTGGTGTTTCGGAAACTCGTTATTTCTTAGAAGCTTGGCAACCGCTCTCAATGAAAGTGCTTTTCCACAGTCTATGCCTAGGGCTACTTGAAGAGGAAACAAACCATAGAGACAAAACTGAGATCTCCTTTATTTTTTCAAGTTTCAAAGAGCTACTACAAACCATGTTGGATTTAGAGTTCCAAATTCATCTATCTCTATAGGAGAGATGAGAGTGAAACCTAAATATAAAAACTGCTACTGTAAACGAACGCTTCAACCTAGAAGAACACAATTTGGTGAGCCAAGATCGATTTGTGTACTGATCATTACCACCACGTATCATCAAGATTGCATGAAAAAATATTTGCTGGTATTTCGGAAACTCGTTATTTCTTAGAAGCTTGGAAACCCCTCTCAATGTAAGCACTTTTCCACAGTCTGTGCCTAGGGCTACTTGAAGAGGAAACAAACCATAGAGACAAAACTGAGAACACCTTTATTTTTTCAAGTTTCAAAGAGGTACTACAAACCATGTTGGATTTAGAGTTCCAAATTCATCTATCTATATAGGAGAGAAGAGAGTGAAACCTAAATATAAAAACTGCTACTGTAGACGAACGCTACAACCTAGAAGAACACAATTTGGTTTGCGAAGTGGGATTTGTGTACTGATCATTACCACCACGTACCATCAAGATTTCGTGAAAAAATATTTGCTGGTATTTCGGAAACTCGTTATTTCTTAGAAGCTTGGCCACCCCTCTCAATGAAAGTGCTTTTCCACAGTCTGTGCCTAGACCTGCTTGAAGAGGAAACAAACCATAGAGACAAAACTGAGAACTCTTTTATTTTGTCAAGTTTAAAAGAGCTAATACAAACCATGTTGGATTTGGAGTTCCAAATTCATCTATCTATATAGGAGAGAACAGAGTGAAACCTAAATATAAAAAGTGCTACTGTAGACTAACGCTTCAACCTAGAAGAACATAATTTGGTGAGCCAAGTGGGATTTGTGTACTGATCATTACCACCAAGAATCATCAAGATTGGGTGAAAAAATATTTGCTGGTGTTTCGGAAACTCGTTATTTCTTAGAAGCTTGGCAACCCCTCTCAATGAATGTGCTTTTCCACAGTCTTTGCCTAGGGCTACTTGAAGAGGAAACAAACCATAGAGAAAAAACTGAGATCTCCTTTATTTTGTCAAGTTTCAAAGAGCTACTACAAACCATGTTGGATTTAGAGTTCCAAATTCATGTATCTATATAGGATAGAACAGTGTGAAACCTAAATATAAAAACTGCTACTGTAGACGAACGCTACAACCTAGAAGAACACAATTTGGTGTGCCAAGTGGGATTTGTGTACTGATCATTACCACCACGTACCATCAAGATTTCGTGAAAAAATATTTGCTGGTATTTCGGAAACTCGTTATTTCTTAGAAGCTTGGCAACCCCTCTCAATGAAAGTGCTTTTCCACAGTCTGTGCCTAGGGCTACTTGAAGAGGAAAGAAACCAATGATACAAAACTGAGATCTCCTTTATTTTGTCAAGTTTCAAAGAGCTACTACAAACCATGTTGGATTTAGAGTTCCAAATTCATGTATCTATATAATAGAGATGAGAGTGAAACTTAAATATAAAAACTGCTACTGAAGACGAACACTTCAACCTAGAAGAACATAATTTGGTGAGCCAAGTGGGATTTGTGTACTGATCATTACCACCAAGTATTATCAAGATTGGGTGAGAAAATATTTCCTGGTGTTTCGGAAACTCGTTATTTCTTAGAAGCTTGGCAACCCCTCTCAATGAAAGTGCTTTTCCACAGTCTGTGCCTAGGGCTACTTGAAGAGGAAACAAACCATAGAGCCAAAACTGAGAACTCCTTTTTTTTGTCAAGTTTCAAAGAGCTACTACAAACCATGTTGGATTTAGAGTTCCAAATTCATCTATCTATATAGGAGAGAACAGAGTGAAACCTAAATATAAAAACTGCTACTGTAGACGAACGCTTCAACCTAGAAGAACACAATTTGGTGAGCCAAGTGGGATTTGTGTACTGATCATTACCACCAATAATCATCAAGATTGGGTGAAAAAATATTAGCCGGTATTTCGGAAACTCGTTATTTCTTAGAAGCTTGGCAACCCCTCTCAATGAAAGTGCTTTTCCACAGTCTGTGCCTAGGGCTACTTGAAGTGGAAACAAACTATAGAGACAAAATTGAGAACTCCTTTATTTTGTCAATTTTCAAAAAGCTACTACAAACCATGTTAGATATAGAGTTCCAAATTCATCTATCTATATAGGAGAGAACAGAGTGAAACCTAAATATAAAAACTGCTACTGTAGACGAACGCTTCAACCTAGAAGAACAAAATTTGGTGAGCCAAGTGGGATTTGTGTACTGATCATTACCACCACGTATCATCAAGATTGGGTGAAAAAATATTTGCTGGTATTTCGGAAACTCGTTATTTCTTAGAAGCTTGGCCACCCCTCTCAATGCAAGTGCGTTTCCACAGTCTGTGCCTAGGCCTGCTTGAAGAGGACACAAAACATAGAGACAAAACTGAGAACTCTTTTATTTTGTCAAGTTTCAAAGAGCTAATACAAACCATGTTGGATTTGGAGTTCCAAATTCATCTATCTATATAGGAGAGAACAGAGTGAAACCTAAATATAAAAAGTGCTACTGTAGACGAACGCTTCAACCTAGAAGAACATAATTTGGTGAGCCAAGTGGGATTTGTGTACTGATCATTACCACCAAGAATCATCAAGATTGGGTGAAAAAATATTTGCTGGTGTTTCGGAAACTCGTTATTTCTTAGAAGCTTGGCAACACCTCTCAATGAAAGTGCTTTTCCACAGTCTTTGCCTAGGGCTACTTGAAGAGGAAACAAACCATAGAGTAAAAACTGAGATCTCCTTTATTTTGTCAAGTTTCAAAGAGCTACTACAAACCATGTTGGATTTAGAGTTCCAAATTCATGTATCTATATAGGAGAGATGAGAGTGAAACCTAAATATAAAACCTGCTACTCAAGACGAACGCTTCAACCTAGTAGAACACAATTTGGTGAGTGGGATTTGTGTACTGATCATTACCACCAAGTATTATCAAGATTGGATGAAAAAATATTTCCTGGTGTTTCGGAAACTCGTTATTTCTTAGAAGCTTGGCAACCCCTCTCAATGAAAGTGCTTTTCCACAGTCTGTGCCTAGGGCTACTTGAAGAGGAAACAAACCATAGAGACACAACTGAGAACTCCTTTATTTTTTCAAGTTTCAAAGAGCTACTACAAACCATGTTGGATTTAGAGTTCCAAATTCATCTATCTATACAGGAGAGAACAGAGTGAAACCTAAATATAAAAACTGCTACTGTAGACGAACGCTACAACCTAGAAGAACACAATTTGGTGAGCCATGTGGGATTTGTGTACTGATCATTACCACAACGTATCATCAAGATTTCGTGAAAAAATATTGCTGGTATTTAGGAAACTCGTTATTTCTTAGAATCTTGGCAACCCCTCTCAATGAAAGTGCTTTTCCACAGTCTGTGCCTAGGGCTACTTGAAGAGGAAACAAACCATAGAGACAAAACTGAGATCTCCTTTATTTTGTCAAGTTTCAAAGAGCTACTACAAACCATGTTGGATTTAGAGTTCCAAATTCATGTATCTATATAGGAGAGATGAGAGTGAAACTTAAATATAAAAACTGCTACTGAAGACGAACACTTCAACCTAGAAGAACATAATTTGGTGAGCCAAGTGGGATTTGTGTACTGATCATTACCACCAAGTATTATCAAGATTGGGTGAAAAAATATTTCCTGGTGTTTCGGAAACTCGTTATTTCTTAGAAGCTTGGCAACCCCTCTCAATGAAAGTGCTTTTCCACAGTCTGTGCCTAGGGCTACTTGAAGAGTAAAAAAAACATAGAGACAAAACTGAGAACTCCTGTATTTTTTCAAGTTTCAAAGAGTTACTACAAACCATGTTGGATTTAGAGTTCCAAATTCATCTATCTATACAGGAGAGAACAGAGTGAAACCTAAATATAAAAACTGCTACTGTAGACGAACGCTTCAACCTAGAAGAACACAATTTGGTGAGCCAAGTGGGATTTGTGTACTGATCATTACCACCAAGAATATTCAAGATTGGGTGAAAAAATATTAGCTGGTATTTCGGAAACTCGTTATTTCTTAGAAGCTTGGCAAACCCTCTCAATGAAAGTGCTTTTCCACAGTCTGTGCCTAGGGCTACTTGAAGAGGAAACAAACTATAGAGACAAAATTGAGAACTTCTTTATTTTGTCCAGTTTCAAAAAGCTACTACAAACCATGTTAGATATAGAGTTCCAAATTCATCTATCTATATAGGAGAGAACAGAGTGAAACCTAAATATAAAAACTGCTACTGTAGACGAACGCTTCAACCTAGAAGAACAAAATTTGGTGAGCCAAGTGGGATTTGTGTACTGATCGTTACCACCACGTATCATCAAGATTGGGTGAAAAAATATTTGCTGGTATTTCGGAAACTTGTTATTTCTTAGAAGCTTGGCAACCCCTCTCAATGAAAGTGCTTCTCCACAGTCTGTGCCTAGGGCTACTTGAAGAGGAAACAAACCATAGAGAAAATACTGAGAACTCCTTTATTTTGTCAAGTTTCAAAGAGCTACTACAAACCATGTTGGATTTAGAGTTCCAAACTCATCTATCTATATAGGAGAGATGAGGGTGAAACCTAAATATAAAAACTGCTATTGTAGACGAACGCTTCAACCTAAAAGAACACAATTTGGTGAGCCAAGTGGGATTTGTGTACTGATCATTACCACCACGTATCATCAAGATTGGGTGAAAAAATATTTCCTGGTGTTTCGGAAACTCGTTATTTCTTAGAAGCTTGGCAACCGCTCTCAATGAAAGTGCTTTTCCACAGTCTATGCCTAGGGCTACTTGAAGAGGAAACAAACCATAGAGACAAAACTGAGATCTCCATTATTTTTTCAAGTTTCAAAGAGCTACTACAAACCATGTTGGATTTAGAGTTCCAAATTCATCTATCTATATAGGAGAGAAGAGTGTGAAACCTAAATATAAAAACTGCTACTGTAGACGAACGCTACAACCTAGAAGAACACAATTTGGTTTGCGAAGTGGGATTTGTGTACTGATCATTACCACCACGTACCATCAAGATTTCGTGAAAAAATATTTGCTGGTATTTCGGAAACTCGTTATTTCTTAGAAGCTTGGCAACCCCTCTCAATGAAAGTGCTTTTCCACAGTCTGTGCCTAGGGCTACTTGAAGAGGAAACAAACCATAGAGACAAAACTGAGATCTCCTTTATTTTGTCAAGTTTCAAAGAGCTACTACAAACCATGTTGGATTTAGAGTGCCAAATTCATGTATCTATATAATAGAGATGAGAGTGAAACTTAAATATAAAAACTGCTACTGAAGACGAACACTTCAACCTAGAAGAACATAATTTGGTGAGACAAGTGGGATTTGTGTACTGATCATTACCACCAAGTATTATGAAGATTGGGTGAGAAAATATTTCCTGGTGTTTCGGAAACTCGTTATTTCTTAGAAGCTTGGCAACCCCTCTCAATGAAAGTGCTTTTCCACAGTCTGTGCCTAGGGCTACTTGAAGAGGAAACAAACCATAGAGACAAAACTGAGAACTCCTTTATATTGTCAAGTTTCAAAGAGCTACTACAAACCATGTTGGATTTAGAGTTCCAAATTCATCTATCTATATAGGAGAGAACAGAGTGAAACCTAAATATAAAAACTGCTACTGTAGACGAACGCTTCAACCTAGAAGAACACAATTTGGTGAGACAAGTGGGATTTGTGTACTGATCATTACCACCAAGAATCATCAAGATTGGGTGAAAAAATATTAGTCGGTATTTCGGAAACTCGTTATTTCTTAGAAGCTTGGCAACCCCTCTCAATGAAAGTGCTTTTCCACAGTCTGTGCCTAGGGCTACTTGAAGTGGAAACAAACTATAGAGACAAAATTGAGAACTCCTTTATTTTGTCAATTTTCAAAAAGCTACTACAAACCATGTTAGATATAGAGTTCCAAATTCATCTACCTATATAGGAGAGAACAGAGAGAAACCTAAATATAAAAACTGCTACTGTAGACGAACGCTTCAACCTAGAAGAACAAAATTTGGTGAGCCAAGTGGGATTTGTGTACTGATCATTACCACCACGTATCATCAAGATTGGGTGAAAAAATATTTGCTGGTATTTCGGAAACTCGTTATTTCTTAGAAGCTTGGCCACCCCTCTCAATGAAAGTGCTTTTCCACAGTCTGTGCCTAGACCTGCTTGAAGAGGAAACAAACCATAGAGACACAACTGAGAACTCCTTTATTTTTTCAAGTTTCAAAGAGCTACTACAAACCATGTTAGATATAGAGTTCCAAACTCATCTATCTATATAGGAGAGATGAGGGTGAAACCTAAATATAAAAACTGCTATTGTAGACGAACGCTTCAACCTAAAAGAACACAATTTGGTGAGCCAAGTGGGATTTGTGTACTGATCATTACCACCACGTATCATCAAGATTGGGTGAAAAAATATTTCCTGGTGTTTCGGAAACTCGTTATTTCTTAGAAGCTTGGCAACCGCTCTCAATGAAAGTGCTTTTCCACAGTCTATGCTAGGGCTACTTGAAGAGGAAACAAACCATAGAGACAAAACTGAGATCTCCTTTATTTTTTCAAGTTTCAAAGAGCTACTACAAACCATGTTGGATTTAGAGTTCCAAATTCATCTATCTATATAGGAGAGATGAGAGTGAAACCTAAATATAAAAACTGCTACTGTAAACGAACGCTTCAACCAAGAAGAACACAATTTGGTGAGACAAGAGGGATTTGTGTACTGATCATTACCACCACGTATCATCAAGATTGCATGAAAAAATATTTGCTGGTATTTCGGAAACTCGTTATTTCTTAGAAGCTTGGAAACCCCTCTCAATGTAAGCACTTTTCCACAGTCTGTGCCTAGGGCTACTTGAAGAGGAAACAAACCATAGAGACAAAACTGAGAACACCTTTATTTTTTCAAGTTTCAAAGAGGTACTACAAACCATGTTGGATTTAGAGTTCCAAATTCATCTATCTATATAGGAGAGAAGAGTTTGAAACCTAAATATAAA
>NW_027510724.1:0-31312 GCF_048772815.1 Callospermophilus lateralis
TGTTTTCTCCTATATTGACAGATGCAGTTAGAACTCCAAATCAAACACGGTTTGTGCTAGCTTCTTGAAACTTGACACAATACATTAGTTGTACGTTCTATCTCTAAGGTTTGTTTCCTCTTGATTTAGCCTAAAGCAAGGACTGGCGAATAACACTCATATTGAAGGGGTTGCCAAATTTCCAAAACACTAGAGTCTCCAAAATCTCAACATATATTTTTTCATCCAATCTTCATGATACTTTCAAGTAATGATCAGTACACCAATCCCACTTGGATGCTCAAGTTTCATTCTTTTACGTTGAAGCATTCGTTTGCAGTAACAGTTTGAATTTTTAGGTTTCACTCTGTTTTCTCCTATATTGACAGAATCAGTTCGAACTATATCAAACACGGTTTGTGCTAGCTTCTTGAAACTTGACACAATACATTAGTTCTACCTTCTATCTCTAATGTTTGTTTCTCTTGATGTAGCCTAAAGCAGGGACTGGCGAATAACACTCATATTGAAGGGGTTGCCAAACTTCCAAAACACTAGTGTCTCCTGAAATCTCAACATATATTTTTTCATCCAATCTTCATGATACTTTCAAGTAATGATCAGTACACCAATCCCACTTGGATGCTCAAGTTTCGTTCTTTTATGTTGAAGCATTCGTTTGCAGTAACAGTTTGAATTTTTAGGTTTCACTCTGTTTTCTCCTATATTGACAGACGCAGTTCGAACCATATCAAACACGGTTTGTGCTAGCTTCTTTAAACTTGACACAATACATTAGTTCTACGTTCTATCTCTAAGGTTTGTTTCCTCTTGATGTAGCCTAAAGCAGGGACTGGCGAATAACACTCATATTGAAGGGGTTGCCAAACTTCCAAAACACTAGAGTCTCCAAAATCTCAACATATATTTTTTCATCCAATTTTTATGATACTTTCAAGTAATGATCAGTACACCAATCCCACTTGGATGCTCAAGTTTCATTCTTTTACGTTGAAGCATTCGTTTGCAGTAACAGTTTGAATTTTTAGGCTGCACTCTGTTTTCTCCTATATTGACAGAATCAGTTCGAACTATATCAAACACGGTTTGTGCTAGCTTCTTGAAACTTGACACAATACATTAGTTCTACCTTCTATCTCTAAGGTTTGTTTCCTCTTGATGTAGCCTAAAGCAGGGACTGGCGAATAAAACTCATATTGAAGGGGTTGCCAAACTTCCAAAACACTAGAGTTTCCTGAAATCTCAACATATATTTTTTCATCCAATCTTCATGATACTTTCAAGTAATGATCAGTACACCAATCCCACTTGGATGCTCAAGTTTCGTTCTTTTACGTTGAAGCATTCGTTTGCAGTAACAGTTTGAATTTTTAGGTTTCACTCTGTTTTCTCCTATATTGACAGACGCAGTTCGAACTATATCAAACACGGTTTGTTCTAGCTTCTTTAAACTTGACACAATACATTAGTTCTACGTTCTATCTCTAAGGTTTGTTTCCTCTTGATGTAGCCTAAAGCAGGGACTGGCGAATAACACTCATATTGAAGGGGTTGCCAAACTTCCAAACACTAGAGTCTCCAAAATCTCAACATATATTTTTTCATCCAATTTTCATGATACTTTCAAGTAATGATCAGTACACCAATCCCACTTGGATGCTCAAGTTTCATTCTTTTACGTTGAAGCATTCGTTTGCAGTAACAGTTTGAATTTTTAGGTTTCACTCTGTTTTCTCCTATATTGACAGATGCAGTTAGAACTCTAAATCAAACACGGTTTGTGCTAGCTTCTTGAAACTTGACACAATACCGTAGTTCTACGTTCTATTTCTAAGGTTTGATTCCTCTTGATGTAGCCTTAACCAGATACTGGTGAATGACACAGTCAATGAAAGGCGTTGTTAGGCTGCCAAAACACTAGAGTCTCCTGAAATCTCAACATAAATTTTTGCTTCCGAGCTTCATGATACTTTCAAGTAATGAGCAGTACACCAATCAAACTTGGATGCCCAAGTTTCGTTCTCCTAGGTTGAAGCATTCGTTTGCAGTAACAGTTTGAATTTTAAGGTTTCACTCTGTTTTCTACTATATTGACAGACCGTTCGAACTCTAAATCAAATACGGTTTGTGCTAGCTTCTTGAAACTTGACACAATACATTAGTTCTACGTTCTGTCTCTAAGGTTTGTTTTTTCTTGATGTAGACTAAAGCAGGGACTGGCGAATAACACTCATATTGAAGGGGTTGCCAAACTTCCAAAACACGAGAGTCTCCTGAAATCTCAACATATATTTTTTCATCCAATCTTCATGATACTTTCAAGTAATGATCAGTACACCAATCCCACTTGGATGCTCAAGTTTCGTTCTTTTAAGTTGAAGCATTCGTTTGCAGTAACAGTTTGAATTTTTAGGTTTCACTCTGTTTTCTCCTATATTGACAGATGCAGTTAGAACTCTAAATCAAACACGGTTTGTGCTAGCTTCTTGAAACTTGACACAATACAGTAGTTCTACGTTCTATCTCTACGGTTTGTTTCCTCTTGATGTAGCTTTAAGCAGATACTGGTGAATGAAACATTCATTGAAAGGCGTTGTTAGGCGGCCAAAACACTAGAATCTCCTGAAATCTCAACATAAATTTTTGCTTCCGAGCTTCATGATACTTTCAAGTAATGAGCAGTACACCAATCAAACTTGGATGCCCAAGTTTCGTTCTCCTAGGTTGAAGCATTCGTTTGCAGTAACAGTTTGAATTTTTAGGTTTCACTCTGTTTTCTCCTATATTGACAGACGCAGTTCGAACTATATCAAACACGGTTTGTGCTAGCTTCTTGAAACTTGACACAATACATTAGTTCTACGTTCTATCTCTAAGGTTTGTTTCCTATTGATGAAGCCTAAAGCAGGGACTGGCGAATAACACTTATAATGAAAAAAGTTGCCAAACTTCCAAAACACTAGAGTCTCCTGAAATCTCAATATATATTTTTTCATCCAATCTTCATGATACTTTCAAGTAATGATCAGTACACCAATCCCACTTGGATGCTCAAGTTTCATTCTTTTACGTTGAAGCATTCGTTTGCAGTAACAGTTTGAATTTTTAGGTTTCACTCTGTTTTCTCCTATATTGACAGATGCAGTTAGAACTCCAAATCAAACACGGTTTGTGCTAGCTTCTTGAAACTTGACACAATACATTAGTTGTACGTTCTATCTCTAAGGTTTGTTTCCTCTTGATTTAGCCTAAAGCAAGGACTGGCGAATAACACTCATATTGAAGGGGTTGCCAAATTTCCAAAACACTAGAGTCTCCAAAATCTCAACATATATTTTTTCATCCAATCTTCATGATACTTTCAAGTAATGATCAGTACACCAATCCCACTTGGATGCTCAAGTTTCATTCTTTTACGTTGAAGCATTCGTTTGCAGTAACAGTTTGAATTTTTAGGTTTCACTCTGTTTTCTCCTATATTGACAGAATCAGTTCGAACTATATCAAACACGGTTTGTGCTAGCTTCTTGAAACTTGACACAATACATTAGTTCTACCTTCTATCTCTAATGTTTGTTTCCTCTTGATGTAGCCTAAAGCAGGGACTGGCGAATAACACTCATATTGAAGGGGTTGCCAAACTTCCAAAACACTAGTGTCTCCTGAAATCTCAACATATATTTTTTCATCCAATCTTCATGATACTTTCAAGTAATGATCAGTACACCAATCCCACTTGGATGCTCAAGTTTCGTTCTTTTATGTTGAAGCATTCGTTTGCAGTAACAGTTTGAATTTTTAGGTTTCACTCTGTTTTCTCCTATATTGACAGACGCAGTTCGAACTATATCAAACACGGTTTGTGCTAGCTTCTTTAAACTTGACACAATACATTAGTTCTACGTTCTATCTCTAAGGTTTGTTTCCTCTTGATGTAGCCTAAAGCAGGGACTGGCGAATAACACTCATATTGAAGGGGTTGCCAAACTTCCAAAACACTAGAGTCTCCAAAATCTCAACATATATTTTTTCATCCAATTTTTATGATACTTTCAAGTAATGATCAGTACACCAATCCCACTTGGATGCTCAAGTTTCATTCTTTTACGTTGAAGCATTCGTTTGCAGTAACAGTTTGAATTTTTAGGCTGCACTCTGTTTTCTCCTATATTGACAGAATCAGTTCGAACTATATCAAACACGGTTTGTGCTAGCTTCTTGAAACTTGACACAATACATTAGTTCTACCTTCTATCTCTAAGTTTGTTTCCTCTTGATGTAGCCTAAAGCAGGGACTGGCGAATAAAACTCATATTGAAGGGGTTGCCAAACTTCCAAAACACTAGAGTTTCCTGAAATCTCAACATATATTTTTTCATCCAATCTTCATGATACTTTCAAGTAATGATCAGTACACCAATCCCACTTGGATGCTCAAGTTTCGTTCTTTTACGTTGAAGCATTCGTTTGCAGTAACAGTTTGAATTTTTAGGTTTCACTCTGTTTTCTCCTATATTGACAGACGCAGTTCGAACTATATCAAACACGGTTTGTTCTAGCTTCTTTAAACTTGACACAATACATTAGTTCTACGTTCTATCTCTAAGGTTTGTTTCCTCTTGATGTAGCCTAAAGCAGGGACTGGCGAATAACACTCATATTGAAGGGGTTGCCAAACTTCCAAACACTAGAGTCTCCAAAATCTCAACATATATTTTTTCATCCAATTTTCATGATACTTTCAAGTAATGATCAGTACACCAATCCCACTTGGATGCTCAAGTTTCATTCTTTTACGTTGAAGCATTCGTTTGCAGTAACAGTTTGAATTTTTAGGTTTCACTCTGTTTTCTCCTATATTGACAGATGCAGTTAGAACTCTAAATCAAACACGGTTTGTGCTAGCTTCTTGAAACTTGACACAATACAGTAGTTCTACGTTCTATCTCTAAGGTTTGTTTCCTCTTGATGTAGCCTTAAGCAGATACTGGTGAATGACACATTCAATGAAAGGCGTTGTTAGGCGGCCAAAACACTAGAGTCTCCTGAAATCTCAACATAAATTTTTGCTTCCGAACTTCATGATACTTTCAAGTAATAAGCAGTACACCAATCAATCTTGGATGCCCAAGTTTCGTTCTCCTAGGTTGAAGCATTCGTTTGCAGTAACAGTTTGAATTTTTAGGTTTCACTCTGTTTTCTACTATATTGACAGATGCGTTCGAACTCTAAATCAAACACGGTTTGTGCTAGCTTCTTGAAACTTGACACAACACATTAGTTCTAAGTTCTATCTCTAAGGTTTGTTTCCTCTTGATGTAGCCTAAAGCAGGGACTGGCGAATAACACTCATATTGAAGGGGTTGCCAAACTTCTAAAACACTAGAGTCTCCTGAAATCTCAACATATATTTTTTTATCCAATCTTCATGATACTTTCAAGTAATGATCAGTACACCAATCCAACTTGGATGCTCAAGTTTCGTTCTGTTACGTTGAAGCATTCGTTTGCAGTAACAGTGTGAATTTTTAGGTTTCACTCTGTTTTCTCCTATATTGACAGATGCAGTTACAACTCTAAATATAACACGGTTTGTGCTTGCTTCTTGAAACTTGACACAATACAGTAGTTCTAAGTTCTATCCCTAAGGTATGTTTCCTCTTGATGTAGTCTTAAGCAGATACTGGTGAATGACACATTCAATGAAAGGCGTTGTTAGGTGGCCAAAACACTAGACTCTCCTGAAATTTCAACATAAATTTTTGCTTCCGACCTCATGATACTTTCAAGTATGAGCAGTACACCAATCAAACTTGGATGCCCAAGTTTCATTCTCCTAGGTTGAAGCATTCGTTTGCAGTAACAGTTTTGAATTTTTAGGTTTCACTCTGTTTTCTCCTATATTGACAAATGCAGTTCGAACTATAACAAACCCGGTTTGTGTTACCTTCTTGAAACTTGACACAATACAGTAGTTCTACGTTCTATCTCTAAGGTTTGTTTCCTCTTGATGTAGCCTTATGCAGATACTGGAGAATGACACATTCAATGAAAGGCGTTGTTAGGCGGCCAAAACCCTAGAGTCTCCTGAAATCTCAACATAAATTTTTGCTCCCGACCTTCATGATACTTTCAAGTAATGAGCAGTACACCAATCAAACTTGGATGCCCAAGTTTCGTTCTCCTAGGTTGAAGCATTCGTTTGCAGTAACAGTTTGAATTTTAGCTTTCACTCTGTTTTCTCGTATATTGACAGATGCAGTTCGAACTATATCAAACACGGTTTGTGCTAGCTTCTTGAAACTTGACACAATGCATTAGTTCTACGTTCTATCTCTAAGGTTTGTTTCCTCTTGATGTTGCCTAAAGCAGGGACTGGCAAATAACACTTATAATGAAAGGAGTTGCCAAGCTTCCAAAACACTAGAGTCTCCTGAAATCTCAACATATATTTTTTCATCCAATCTTCATGATACTTTCAAGTAATGATCAGTACACCAATCCCACTTGGATGCTCAAGTTTCATTCTTTTACGTTGAAGCATTCGTTTGCAGGAACAATTTGAATTTTTAGGTTTCACTCTGTTTTCTCCTATATTGACAGATGCAGTTAGAACACTAAATCAAACACGGTTTGTGCTAGCTTCTTGAAACTTGACACAATACAGTAGTTCTACGTTCTATCTCTAAGGTTTGTTTCCTTTTGATGTAGCCTTAAGCAGATACTGGTGAATGACACATTCAATGAAAGGCGTTGTTAGGCGGCCAAAACACTAGAGTCTCCTGAAATCTCAACATAAATTTTTGCTTCCGACCTTCATGATACTTTCAAGTAATCAGCAGTACACCAATCAAACTTGGATGCCCACGTTTTGTTCTCCTAGGTTGAAGCATTCGTTTGCAGTAACAGTTTGAATTTTTAGGTTTCACTCTGTTTTCTACTATATTGACAGTTGCGTTCGAACTCTAAATCAAACACGGTTTTGTGCTTGCTTCTTGAAACTTGACACAATACATTAGTTCTACGTTCTATCTCTAAGGTTTGTTTTCTCTTGATGTAGCCTAAAGCAGGGACTGGCGAATAACACTCATATTGAAGGGGTTGCCAAACTTCCAACACACTAGAGTCTCCTGAAATCTCAACATATATTTTTTCATCCAATCTTCATGATACTTTCAAGTAATGATCAGTACACAAATCCCACTTGGATGCTCAAGTTTCGTTCTTTTAGGTTGAAGCATTCGTTTGCAGTAACAGTTTGAATTTTTAGGTTTCACTCTGTTTTCTCCTATATTGACAGATGCAGTTAGAACTCTAAATCAAACACGGTTTGTGCTAGCTTCTTGAAACTTGACACAATACATTAGTTCTACGTTCTATCTCTAAGGTTTGTTTCCTCTAGATGTAGCCTAAAGCAGGGACTGGCGAATAACACTCATATTGAAGGGGTTGCCAAACTTCTAAAACACTAGAGTCTCCTGAAATCTCAACATATATTTTTTTATCCAATCTTCATGATACTTTCAAGTAATGATCAGTACACCAATCCCACTTGGATGCTCAAATTTCGTTCTGTTACGTTGAAGCATTCGTTTGCAGTAACAGTGTGAATTTTTAGGTTTCACTCTGTTTTCTCCTATATTGACAGATGCAGTTAGAACTCTAAATATAACACGGTTTGTGCTTGCTTCTTGAAACTTGACACAATACAGTAGTTCTACGTTCTATCTCTAAGGTATGTTTCCTCTTGATGTAGCCTTAAGCAGATACTGGTGAATGACACATTCAATGAAAGGCGTTGTTAGGCGGCCAAAACACTAGACTCTCCTGAAATCTCAACATAAATTTTTGCTTCCAACCTTCATGATACTTTCAAGTATGAGCAGTACACCAATCAAACTTGGATGCCCATGTTTCGTTCTCCTAGGTTGAAGCATTCGTTTGCAGTAACAGTTTGAATTTTTAGGTTTCACTCTGTTTTCTCCTATATTGACAGATGCAGTTCGAACTATAACAAACCCGGTTTGTGCTACCTTCTTGAAACATGACACAATACATTAGTTCTACGTTCTATCTCTACGGTTTGTTTCCTCTTGATGTAGCCTAAAGCAGGTACTGGCGAATAACACTCATATTGAAGGGGTTGCCAAACTTCCAAAACACGAGAGTCTCCTGAAATCTCAACATATATTTTTTCATCCAATCTTCATGATACTTTCAAGTAATGATCAGTACACCAATCCCACTTGGATGCTCAAGTTTCCTTCTGTTACGTTGAAGCATTCGTTTGCAGTAACATTGTGAATTTTTAGGTTTCACTCTGTTTTCTCCTATATTGACAGATGCAGTTAGAACTCTAAATATAACACGGTTTGTGCTAGCTTCTTGAAACTTGACACAATACAGTAGTTCTACGTTCTATCTCTAAGGTTTGTTTCCTCTTGATGTAGCCTTAAGCAGATACTGGTGAATGACACATTCAATGAAAGGCGTTGTTAGGCGGCCAAAACACTAGAGTCTCCTGAAATCTCAACATAAATTTTTGCTTCCGACCTTCATGATACTTTCAAGTAATGAGCAGTACACCAATCAAACTTGGATGCCCAAGTTTCGTTCTCCTAGGTTGAAGCATTCGTTTGCAGTAACAGTTTGAATTTTTAGGTTTCACTCTGTTTTCTCCTATATTGACAGATGCAGTTCGAACTATAACAAACCCGGTTTGTGCTACCTTCTTGAAACGTGACACAATACACTAGTTCTACGTTCTATCTCTAAGGTTTGTTTCGTCTTGATGTAGCCTTAAGCAGATACTGGAGAATGACACATTCAATGAAAGGCATTTAGGCGGCCAAAACCCTAGAGTCTCCTGAAATCTCAACATAAATTTTTGCTTCCGACCTTCATGATACTTTCAAGTAATGAGCAGTACACCAATCAAACTTGGATGCCCAAGTTTCGTTCTCCTAGGTTGAAGCATTCGTTTGCAGTAACAGTTTGAATTTTTAGCTCTCACTCTGTTTTCTCGTATATTGACAGATGCAGTTCGAACTATATCAAACACGGTTTGTGCTAGCTTCTTGAAACTTGACACAATGCATTAGTTCTACGTTCTATCTCTAAGGTTTGTTTCCTCTTGATGTTGCCTAAAGCAGGGACTGGCAAATAACACTTATAATGAAAGGAGTTGCCAAACTTCCAAAACACTAGAGTCTCCTGAAATCTCAACATATATTTTTTCATCCAATCTTCATGATACTTTCAAGTAATGATCAGTACACCAATCCCACTTGGATGCTCAAGTTTCATTCTTTTACATTGAAGCATTCGTTTGCAGTAACAGTTTGAATTTTTAGGTTTCACTCTGTTTTCTCCTATATTGACAGATGCAGTTAGAACACTAAATCAAACACGGTTTGTGCTAGCTTCTTGAAACTTGACACAATACAGTAGTTCTACGTTCTATCTCTAAGGTTTGTTTCCTTTTGATGTAGCCTTAAGCAGATACTGGTGAATGACACATTCAATGAAAGGCGTTGTTAGGCGGCCAAAACACTAGAGTCTCCTGAAATCTCAACATAAATTTTTGCTTCCGACCTTCATGATACTTTCAAGTAATCAGCAGTACACCAATCAAACTTGGATGCCCAAGTTTTGTTCTCCTAGGTTGAAGCATTCGTTTGCAGTAACAGTTTGAATTTTTAGGTTTCACTCTGTTTTCTACTATATTGACAGTTGCGTTCGAACTCTAAATCAAACACGGTTTGTGCTAGCTTCTTGAAACTTGACACAATACATTAGTTCTACGTTCTATCTCTAAGGTTTGTTTTCTCTTGATGTAGCCTAAAGCAGGGACTGGCGAATAACACTCATATTGAAGGGGTTGCCAAACTTCCAAAACGCTAGAGTCTCCTGAAATCTCAACATATATTTTTTCATCCAATCTTCATGATACTTTCAAGTAATGATCAGTACACCAATCCACTTGGATGCTCAAGTTTCGTTCTTTTACGTTGAAGCATTCGTTTGCAGTAACAGTCTGAATTTTTAGGTTTCACTCTGTTTTCTCCTATATTGACAGATGCAGTTAGAACTCTAAATCAAACACGGTTTGTGCTAGCTTCTTGAAACTTGACACAATGCATTAGTTCTACGTTCTATCTCTAAGGTTTGTTTCCTCTTGATGTTGCCTAAAGCAGGGACTGGCAAATAACACTTATAATGAAAGGAGTTGCCAAACTTCCAAAACACTAGAGTCTCCTGAAATCTCAACATATATTTTTTCATCCAATCTTCATGATACTTTCAAGTAATGATCAGTAGACCAATCCCACTTGGATGCTCAAGTTTCATTCTTTTACGTTGAAGCATTCGTTTGCAGTAACAGTTTGAATTTTTAGGTTTCACTCTGTTTTCTACTATATTGACAGATGCGTTCGAACTCTAAATCCAACACGGTTTGTGCTAGCTTCTTGAAACTTGACACAATACATTAGTTCTACGTTCTATCTCTAAGGTTTGTTTTCTCTTGATGTAGCCTAAAGCAGGGACTGGCGAATAACACTCATATTGAAGGGGTTGCCAAACTTCCAAAACGCTAGAGTCTCCTGAAATCTCAACATATATTTTTTCATCCAATCTTCATGATACTTTCAAGTAATGATCAGTACACCAATCCCACTTGGATGCTCAAGTTTCGTTCTTTTACGTTGAAGTATTCGTTTGCAGTAACAGTTTGAATTTTTAGGTTTCACTCTGTTTTCTCCTATATTGACAGATGCAGTTAGAACTCTAAATATAACACGGTTTGTGCTTGCTTCTTGAAACTTGACACAATACAGTAGTTCTACGTTCTATCTCTAAGGTATGATTCCTCTTGATGTAGCCTTAAGCAGATACTGGTGAATGACACATTCAATGAAAGGCGTTGTTAGGCGGCCAAAACACTAGACTCTCCTGAAATCTCAACATAAATTTTTGCTTCCGACCTTCATGATACTTTCAAGTATGAGCAGTACACCAATCAAACTTGGATGCCCAAGTTTCGTTCTCCTAGGTTGAAGCATTCGTTTGCAGTAACAGTTTGAATTTTTAGGTTTCACTCTGTTTTCTCCTATATGGACAGATGCAGTTCGAACTATAACAAACCCGGTTTGTGCTACCTTCTTGAAACTTGACACAATACATTAGTTCTACGTTCTATCTCTAAGGTTTGTTTCCTCTTGATGTAGCCTAAAGCAGGGACTGACGAATAACACTCAAATTGAAGGGGTTGCCAAACGTCCAAAACACTAGAGTCTCCTGAAATCTCAACATATATTTTTTCATCCAATCTTCATGATACTTTCAAGTAATGATCAGTACACCAATCCCACTTGGATGCTCAAGTTTCGTTCTGTTACGTTGAGGCATTCGTTTGCAGTAACAGTGTGAATTTTTAGGTTTCACTCTGTTTTCTCCTATATTGACAGATGCAGTTAGAACTCTAAATATAACACGGTTTGTGCTTGATTCTTGAAACTTGACACAATACAGTAGTTCTAAGTTCTATCTCTAAGGGATGTTTCCTATTGATGTAGCCTTAAGCAGATACTGGTGAATGACACATTCAATGAAAGGCGTTGTTAGGCGGCCAAAACACTAGACTCTCCTGAAATCTCAACATAAATTTTTGCTTCCGACCTTCATGATACTTTCAAGTATGAGCAGTACACCAATCAAACTTGGATGCCCATGTTTCGTTCTCCTAGGTTGAAGCATTCGTTTGCAGTAACAGTTTGAATTTTTAGCTTTCACTCTGTTTTCTCGTATATTGACAGATGCAGTTCGAACTATATCAAACACGGTTTGTGCTAGCTTCTTGAAACTTGACACAATGCATTAGTTCTACGTTCTATCTCTAAAGTTTGTTTCCCCTTGATGTTGCCTAAAGCAGGGACTGGCAAATAACACTTATAATGAAAGGAGTTGCCAAACTTCCAAAACACTAGAGTCTCCTGAAATCTCAACATATATTTTTTCATCCAATCTTCATGATACTTTCAAGTAATGATCAGTACACCAATCCCACTTGGATGCTCAAGTTTCGTTCTTTTACGTTGAAGCATTCGTTTGCAGTAACAGTCTGAATTTTTAGGTTTCACTCTGTTTTCTCCTATATTGACAGATGCAGTTAGAACTCTAAATCAAACACGGTTTGTGCTAGCTTCTTGAAACTTGACACAATACAGTAGTTCTACGTTCTATATCTAAGCTTTGTTTCCTCTTGATGTAGCCTTAAGCAGATACTGGTGAATGACACATTCAATGAAAGGCGTTGTTAGGCGGCCAAAACACTAGACTCTCCTGAAATCTCAACATAAATTTTTGCTTCCGACCTTCATGATACTTTCAAGTATGAGCAGTACACCAATCAAACTTGGATGCCCAAGTTTCGTTCTCCTAGGTTGAAGCATTCGTTTGCAGTAACAGTTTGAATTTTTAGGTTTCACTCTGTTTTCTCCTATATTGACAGATGCAGTTCGAACTATAACAAACCCATTTTGTGCTACCTTCTTGAAACTTGACAGAAAACATTAGTTCTACGTTCTATCTCTAAGGTTTGTTTCCTCTTGTTGTAGCCTAAAGCAGGGACTGACGAATAACACTCATATTGAAGGGGTTGCCAAACGTCCAAAACACTAGAGTCTCCTGAAATCTCAACATATATTTTTTCATCCAATCTTCATGATACTTTCAAGTAATGATCAGTACACCAATCCCACTTGGATGCTCAAGTTTCGTTCTGTTACGTTGAAGCATTCGTTTGCAGTAACAGTGTGAATTTTTAGGTTTCACTCTGTTTTCTCCTATATTGACAGATGCAGTTAGAACTCTAAATATAACACGGTTTGTGCTAGCTTCTTGAAACTTGACACAATACAGTAGTTCTACGTTCTATCTCTAAGGTATATTTCCTCTTGATGTAGCCTTAAGCAGATATTGGTGAATGACACATTCAATGAAAGGCGTTGTTTTCGGCCAAAACACTAGACTCTCCTGAAATCTCAACATAAATTTTTGCTTCCGACCTTCATGATACTTTCAAGTAATGAGCAGTACACCAATCAAACTTGGATGCCCAAGTTTCGTTCTCCTAGGTTGAAGCATTCGTTTGCAGTAACAGTCTGAATTTTTAGGTTTCACTCTGTTTTCTCCTATATTGACAGATGCAGTTAGAACTCTAAATCAAACACGGTTTGTGCTAGCTTCTTGAAACTTGACAGAATACAGTAGTTCTACGTTCTATATCTAAGGTTTGTTTCCTCTTGATGTAGCCTTAAGCAGATACTGGTGAATGACACATTCAATGAAAGGCGTTGTTAGGCGGGCAAAACACTAGAGTCTCCTGAAATCTCAACATAAATTTTTGCGTCCGACCTTCGTGATACTTTCAAGTAATGAGCAGTACACCAATCAAACTTGGATGCCCAAGGTTCGTTCTCCTAGGTTGAAGCATTCGTTTGCAGTAACAGTCTGAATTTTTAGGTTTCACTCTGTTTTCTCCTATATTGACACATGCAGTTCGAACTATATCATACACGGTTTGTGCTACCTTCTTGAAACTTGACACAACACATTAGTTCTACGTTCTATCTCTAAGGTTTGTTTCCTCTTGATGTTGCCTAAAGCAGGGACTGGCGAATAACACTCATATTGAAGGGGTTGCCAAACTTCCAAAACACTAGAGTCTCCTGAAATCTCAACATATATTTTTTCATCCAATCTTCATGATACTTTCAAGTAATGATCAGTACACCAATCCCACTTGGATGCTCAAGTTTCGTTCTGTTACGTTGAAGCATTCGTTTGCAGTAACAGTTTGAATTTTTAGGTTTCACTCTGTTTTCTCCTATATTGACAGATGCAGTTCGAACTATATCAAACACGGTTTGTGCTACCTTCTTGAAACTTGACACAATACATTAGTTGTACGTTCTATCTCTGAGGTTTGTTTCCTCTTGATGTAGCCTAAAGCAGGGACTGGCGAATAACACTCATATTGAAGGGGTTGCCAAACTTCTAAAACACTAGAGTCTCCTGAAATCTCAACATATATTTTTTCATCCAATCTTCATGATACTTTCAAGTAATGATCAGTACACCAATCCCACTTGGAGGCTCAAGTTTCGTTCTTTTACGTTGAAGCATTCGTTTGCAGTAACAGTGTGAATTTTTAGGTTTCACTCTGTTTTCTCCTATATTGACAGATGCAGTTAGAACTCTAAATATAACACGGTTTGGGCTAGCTTCTTGAAACTTGACACAATACAGTAGTTCTAAGTTCTATCTCTAAGGTATGTTTCCTCTTGATGTAGCCTTAAGCAGATACTGGTGAATGACACATTCAATGAAAGGCTTTGTTAGGCGGCCAAAACACTAGACTCTCCTGAAATCTCAACATTAATTTTTGCTTCCGACCCTCATAATACTTTCAAGTAATGAGCAGTACAGCAATCAAACTAGGATGCAAAAGTTTCATTCTTTTAGGTTGAAGCATTCGTTTGCAGTAACAGTTTGAATTTTTAGGTTTCACTCTGTTTTCTCCTATATTGACAGATGCAGTTCGAACTATATCAAACACGGTTTGTGCTACCTTCTTGAAACTTGACACAATATATTAGTTCTACGTTCTATCTCTAAGGTTTGTTTCCTCTTGATGTAGCTTAAAGCAGGGACTGGCGAATAACACTCATATTGAAGGGGTTGCCAAACTTCCAAAACACTAGAGTCTCCTGAAATCTCAACATATATTTTTTCATCCAATCTTCATGATACTTTCAAGTAATGATCAGTACACCAATCCCACTTGGATGCTCAAGTTTCGTTCTTTTACGTTGAAGCATTCGTTTGCAGTAACAGTTTGAATTTTTATTTTTCACTCAGTTTTCTCCTATATTGACAGATGCAGTTCGAACTATATCAAACACGGTTTGTGCTACCTTCTTGAAACTTGACACAATACATTAGTTCTACGTTCTATCTCTAAGGTTTGTTTCCTCTTGATGTAGCCTAAAGCAGGGACTGGCGAATAACACTCATATTGAAGGGGTTGCAAAACTTCCAAAACACTAGAGTCTCCTGAAATCTCAACATATATTTTTTCATCCAATCTTCATGATACATTCAAGTAATGATCAGTACACCAATCCCACTTGGATGCTCAAGTTTCGTTCTTTTACGTTGAAGCATTCGTTTGCGGTTACAGTTTGAATTTTTAGGTTTCACTCTGTTTTCTCCTCTATTGACAGATGCAGTTAGAACTCTAAATCAAACACGGTTTGTGCTAGCTTCTTGAAACTTGACACAATACAGTAGTTCTATGTTCTATCTCTAAGGTTTGTTTCCTCTTGATGTAGCCTTAAGCGGATACTGGTGAATGACACATTCAAGGAAAGGCGTTGTTAGGCGGCCAAAACACTAGAGTCTCCTGAAATCTCAACATAAATTTATGCTTCCGACCTTCATGATACTTTCAAGTAATGAGCAGTACACCAATCAAACTTGGATGCCCAAGTTTCGTTCTCCTAGGTTGAAGCATTCGTTTGCAGTAACAGTTTGAATTTTTAGCTTTCACTCTGTTTTCTCGTATATTGACAGATGCAGTTCGAACTATATCAAACACGGTTTGTGCTAGCTTCTTGAAACTTGACACAATACATTAGTTCTACGTTCTATCTCTAAGGTTTGTTTCCTCTTGATGTAGCCTAAAGCAGGGACTGGCGAATAACACTCATATTGAAGGAGTTGCCAAAGTTCTAAAACACTAGAGTCTCCTGAAATCTCAACATATATTTTTTCATCCAATCTTCATGATACTTTCAAGTAATGATCAGTACACCAATCCCACTTGGAGGCTCAAGTTTCGTTCTTTTACGTTGAAGCATTCGTTTGCAGTAACAGTGTGAATTTTTAGGTTTCACTCTGTTTTCTCCTATATTGACAGATGCAGTTAGAACTCTAAATATAACACGGTTTGTGCTAGCTTCTTGAAACTTGACACAATACAGTAGTTCTAAGTTCTATCTCTAAGGTATGTTTCCTCTTGATGTAGCCTTAAGCAGATACTGGTGAATGACACATTCAATGAAAGGCGTTGTTAGGCGGCCAAAACACTAGACTCTCCTGAAATCTCAACATTAATTTTTGCTTCCGACCTTCATGATACTTTCAAGTAATGAGCAGTACACCAATCAAACTTGGATGCCCAAGTTTCGTTCTCCTAGGTTGAAGCATTCGTTGGCAGTAACAGTTTGAATTTTTAGGTTTCACTCTGTTTTCTCCTATATTGACAGATGCAGTTCGAACTATATCAAACACGGTTTGTGCTACCTTCTTGAAACTTGACACAATACATTAGTTCTACGTTCTATCTCTAAGGTTTGTTTCCTGTTGATGTAGCCTAAAGCAGGGACTGGCGAACAACACTCATATTGAAGGGGTTGCCAAACTTCCAAAACACTAGAGACTCCTGAGATCTCAACATATATTTTTTCATCCAATCTTCATGATACTTTCAAGTAATGATCAGTACACCAATCCCACTTGGATGCTCAAGTTTCGTTCTTTTACGTTGAAGCATTCGTTTGCAGTAACAGTTTGAATTTTTAGGTTTCACTCTCTTTTCTCCTATATTGACAGATGCAGTTAGAACTCTAAATCAAACACGGTTTGTGCTAGCTTCTTGAAACTTGACACAATACAGTAGTTCTATGTTCTATCTCTAAGGTTTGTTTCCTCTTGATGTAGCCTTAGGCGGATACTGGTGAATGACACATTCAAGGAAAGGCGTTGTTAGGCCGCCAAAACACTAGAGTCTCCTGAAATCTCAACATTAATTTTTGCTTCCGACCTTCATGATACTTTCAAGTAATGAGCAGTACACCAATCAAACTTGGATGCCCAAGTTTCGTTCTCCTAGGTTGAAGCATTCGTTTGCAGTAACAGTTTGAATTTTTAGGTTTCACTCTGTTTTCTCCTATATTGACAGATGCAGTTCGAACTATATCAAACACGGTTTGTGCTACCTTCTTGAAACTTGACACAATACATTAGTTCTACGTTCTATCTCTAAGGTTTGTTTCCTCTTGATGTAGCCTAAAGCAGAGACTGGCGAATAACACTCATATTGAAGGGGTTGCCAAACTTCCAAAACACTAGAGTCTCATGAAATCTCAACATATATTTTTTCATCCAATCTTCATGATACTTTCAAGTAATGAGCAGTACACCAATCAAACTTGGATGCCCAAGTTTCGTTCTCCTAGGTTGAAGCATTCGTTTGCAGTAACAGTTTGAATTTTTAGGTTTCACTCTGTTTTCTCCTATATTGACAGATGCAGTTCGAACTATATCAAACACGGTTTGTGCTACCTTCTTGAAACTTGACACAATACATTAGTTCTACGTTCTATCTCTAAGGTTTGTTTCCTCTAGATGTAGCCTAAAGCAGGGACTGGCGAATAACACTCATATTGAAGGGGTTGCAAAACTTCCAAAACACTAGAGTCTCCTGAAATCTCAACATATATTTTTTCATCCAATCTTCATGATACGTTCAAGTAATGATCAGTACACCAATCCCACTTGGATGCTCAAGTTTCGTTCTTTTACGTTGAAGCATTTGTTTGCAGTAACAGTTTGAATTTTTAGGTTTCACTCTGTTTTCTCCTCTATTGACAGATGCAGTTAGAACTCTAAATCAAACACGGTTTGTGCTAGCTTTTTGAAACTTGACACAATACAGTAGTTCTACGTTCTATCTCTAAGGTTTGTTTCCTCTGGATGTAGCCTTAAGCAGATACTGGTGAATGACACATTCAATGAAAGGCGTTGTTAGGCGGCCAAAACACTAGAGTCTCCTGAAATCTCAACATAAATTTTTGCTTCCGACCTTCATGATACTTTCAAGTAATGAGCAGTACACCACTCAAACTTGGATGCCCAAGTTTCGTTCTCCTAGGTTGAAGCATTCGTTTGCAGTAACAGTTTGAATTTTTAGGTTTCACTCTGTTTTCTACTATATTGACAGAGACGTTCGAACTCTAAATCCAACATGGTTTGTGCTAGCTTCTTGAAACTTGACACAATACATTAGTTCTACGTTCTATCTCTAAGGTTTCTTTTCTCTTGATGTAGCCTAAAGCAGGGACTGGCGAATAACACTCATATTGAAGGGGTTGCCAAACTTCCAAAACGCTAGAGTCTCCTGAAATCTCAACATATATTTTTTCATCCAATCTTCATGATACTTTCAAGTAATGATCAGTACACCAATCCCACTTGGATGCTCAAGTTTCGTTCTTTTACGTTGAAGCATTCGTTTGCAGTAACAGTTTGAATTTTTAGGTTTCACTCTGTTTTCTCCTATATTGACAGATGCCGTTAGAACTCTAAATCAAACACGGTTTGTGCTAGCTTCTTGACACTTGACACAATACAGTAGTTCTACGTTCTATCTCTAAGGTATGTTTCCTCTTGATGTAGCCTTAAGCCGATACTGGTGAATGACACATTCAATGAAAGGCGTTGTTAGGCGGCCAAAACACTAGACTCTCCTGCAATCTCAACATAAATTTTTGCTTCCGACCTTCATGATACTTTCAAGTAATGAGCAGTACACCAATCAAACTTGGATGCCCAACTTTCGTTCTCCTAGGTTGAAGCATTCGTTTGCAGTAACAGTTTGAATTTTTAGGTTTCACTCTGTTTTCTCCTATATTGACAGATGCAGTTCGAAGTATATCAAACACGGTTTGTGCTACCTTCTTGAAACTTGACACAATACATTAGTTCTACGTTCTATCTCTAAGGTTTGTTTCCTCTTGATGTAGCCTAAAGCAGGGACTGGCGAATAACACTCATATTGAAGGGGTTGCCAAACTTCCAAAACACTAGAGTCTCCTGAAATCTCAACATATATTTTTTCATCCAATCTTCATGATACTTTCAAGTAATGAGCAGTACACCAATCAAACTTGGATTCCCAAGTTTCGTTCTCCTAGGTTGAAGCATTCATTTGCAGTAACAGTTTGAATTTTTAGGTTTCACTCTGTTTTCTCCTATATTGACAGATGCAGTTCAAACTATATCAAACACGGTTTGTGCTACCTTCTTGAAACTTGACACAATACATTAGTTCTACGTTCTATCTCTGAGGTTTGTTTCCTCTTGATGTAGCCTAAAGCAGGGACTGGCGAATAACACTCATATTGAAGGGGTTGCCAAACTTCTAAAACACTAGAGTCTCCTGAAATCTCAACATATATTTTTTCATCCAATCTTCATGATACTTTCAAGTAATGATCAGTACACCAATCCCACTTGGAGGCTCAAGTTTCGTTCTTTTCCGTTGAAGCATTCGTTTGCAGTAACAGTGTGAATTTTTAGGTTTCACTCTGTTTTCTCCTATATTGACAGATGCAGTTAGAACTCTAAATATAACACGGTTTGTGCTAGCTTCTTGAAACTTGACACAATACAGTAGTTCTAAGTTCTATCTCTAAGGTATGTTTCCTCTTGATGTAGCCTTAAGCAGATACTGGTGAATGACACATTCAATGAAAGGCGTTGTTAGGCGGCCAAAACACTAGACTCTCCTGAAATCTCAACATTAATTTTTGCTTCCGACCTTCATGATACATTCAAGTAATGAGCAGTACACCAATCAAACTTGGATGCCCAAGTTTCATTCTCCTAGGTTGAAGCATTCATTTGCAGTAACAGTTTGAATTTTTAGGTTTCACTCTGTTTTCTCCTATATTGACAGATGCAGTTCGAACTATATCAAACACGGTTTGTGCTACCTTCATGAAACTTGACACAATACATTAGTTCTACGTTCTATCTCTAAGGTTTGTTTCCTCTTGATGTAGCTTAAAGCAGGGACTGGCGAATAACACTCATATTGAAGGGGTTGCCAAACTTCCAAAACACTAGAGTCTCCTGAAATCTCAACATATATTTTTTCATCCAATCTTCATGATACTTTCAAGTAATGAGCAGTACACCAATCAAACTTGGATGCCCAAGTTTCGTTCTCCTAGGTTGAAGCATTCGTTTGCAGTAACAGTTTGAATTTTTAGGTTTCACTCTGTTTTCTCCTATATTGACAGATGCAGTTCGAACTATATCAAACAGGGTTTGTGCTACCTTCTTGAAACTTGACACAATACATTAGTTCTACGTTCTATCTCTAAGGTTTGTTTCCTCTTGATGTAGCCTAAAGCAGGGACTGGCGAATAACACTCATATTGAAGGGGTTGCAAAACTTCCAAAACACTAGAGTCTCCTGAATTCTCAACATATATTTTTTCATCCAATCTTCATGATGCGTTCAAGTAATGATCAGTACACCAATCCCACTTGGATGCTCAAGTTTCGTTCTTTTACGTTGAAGCATTCGTTTGTAGTTACAGTTTGAATTTTTAGGTTTCACTCTGTTTTCTCCTCTATTGACAGATGCAGTTAGAACTCTAAATCAAACACGGTTTGTGCTAGCTTCTTGAAACGTGACACAATACAGTAGTTCTATGTTCTATCTCTAAGGTTTGTTTCCTCTTGATGTAGCCTTAAGCGGATACTGGTGAATGACACATTCAATGAAAGGCGTTGTTAGGCGGCCAAAACACTAGATTCTCCTGAAATCTCAACATAAATTTTTGCTTCCGACCTTCATGATACTTTCAAGTAATGAGCAGTACACCAATCAAACTTGGATGCCCAAGTTTCGTTCTCCTAGGTTGAAGCATTCGTTTGCAGTAACAGTTTGAATTTTTAGCTTTCACTCTGTTTTCTCGTACATTGACAGATGCAGTTCGAACTATATCAAACACGGTTTGTGGTAGCTTCTTGAAACTTGACACAATACATTAGTTCTACGTTCTATCTCTAAGGTTTGTTTCCTCTTGATGTAGCCTAAAGCAGGGACTGGCGAATAACACTCATATTGAAGGGGTTGCCAAACTTCCAAAACACTAGAGTCTCCTGAAATCTCAACATATATTTTTTCATCCAATCTTCATGATACTTTCAAGTAATGATCAGTACACCAATCCCACTTGGATGCTCAAGTTTCGTTCTTTTACGTTGAAGCATTCGTTTTCAGTAACAGTTTGAATTTTTAGGTTTCACTCTGTTTTCTCCTATATTGACAGATGCAGTTAGAACTCTAAATCAAACACGGTTTGTGCTAGCTTCTTGAAACTTGACACAATACAGTAGTTCTATGTTCTATCTCTAAGGTTTGTTTCCTCTTGATGTAGCCTTAAGCAAATACTGGTGAATGACACATTCAATGAAAGGCGTTGTTAGGCGGCCAAAACACTAGAGTCTCCTGAAATCTCAACATAAATTTTTGCTTCCGGCCTTCATGATACTTTCAAGTAATCAGCAGTACACCAATCAAACTTGGATGCCCAAGTTTCGTTCTCCTAGGTTGAAGCATTCGTTTGCAGTAACAGTTTGAATTTTTAGGTTTCACTCTGTTTTCTCCTATATTGACAGATGCAGTTCAAACTATATCAAACACGGTTTGTGCTACCTCTTGAAACTTGACACAATACATTAGTTCTACGTTCTATCTCTAAGGTTTGTTTCCTCTTGATGTAGCCTAAAGCAGGGACTGGCGAATAACACTCATATTGAAGGGGTTGCCAAACTTCCAAAACACTAGAGTCTCCTGAAATCTCAACATATATTTTTTCATCCAATCTTCATGATACTTTCAAGTAATGATCATTACACCAATCCCACTTGGAGGCTCAAGTTTCGTTCTTTTACGTTGAAGCATTCGTTTGCAGTAACAGTGTGAATTTTTAGGTTTCACTCTGTTTTCTCCTATATTGACAGATGCAGTTAGAACTCTAAATATAACACGGTTTGTGCTAGCTTCTTGAAACTTGACACAATACAGTAGTTCCAAGTTCTATCTCTAAGGTATGTTTCCTCTTGATGTAGCCTTAAGCAGATACTGGTGAATGACACATTCAATGAAAGGCGTTGTTAGGCAGCCAAAACACTAGGTCTCCTGAAATCTCAACATAAATTTTTGCTTCGGACCTTCATGATACTTTCAAGTAATGAGCAGTACACCAATCAAACTTGGATGCCCAAGTTTCATTCTCCTAGGTTGAAGCATTAGTTTGCAGTAACAGTTTGAATTTTTAGGTTTCACTCTGTTTTCTCCTATATTGACAGATGCAGTTAGAACTCTAAATCAAACACGGTTTGTCTAGCTTCATGAAACTTGACACAATACAGTAGTTCTATGTTCTATCTCTAAGGTTTGTTTCCTCTTGATGTAGCCTTAAGCAGATATTGGTGAATGACATATTAAATGAAAGGCGTTGTTAGGCGGCCAAAACTCTAGAGTCTCCTGAAATCTCAACATAAATTTTTGCTTCCGACCTTCATGATACTTTCAAGTAATGAGCAGTACACCAATCAAACTTGGATGCCCAAGTTTCGTTCTCCTAGGTTGAAGCATTCGTTTGCAGTAACAGTTTGAATTTTTAGCTTTCACTCTGTTTTCTCGTATATTGACAGATGCAGTTCGAACTATATCAAACACGGTTTGTGCTAGCTTCTTGAAACTTGACACAATACATTAGTTCTACGTTCTATCTCTAAGGTTTGTTTTCTCTTGATGTAGCCTAAAGCAGGGACTGGCGAATAACACTCATATTGAAGGGGTTGCCAAACTTCCAAAACACTAGAGTCTCCTGAAATCTCAACATATATTTTTTCATCCAATCTTCATGATACTTTCAAGTAATGATCAGTCCACCAATCCCACTTGGATGCTCAAGTTTCGTTCTTTTACGTTGAAGCATTCGTTTGCAGTAACAGTTTGAATTTTTAGGTTTCACTCTGTTTTCTCCTTTATTGACAGATGCACTTAGAACTCTAAATCAAACACGGTTTGAGCTAGCTTCTTGAAACTTGACACAATACACTAGTTCTACGTTCTATCTCTAAGGTTTGTTTCCTCTTGATGTAGCCTTAAGCAGATACTGGTGAATGACACATTCCATGAAAGGCGTTGTTAGGTGGCCAAAACACTAGAGTCTCCTGAAATCTCAACATAAATTTTTGCTTCCGACCTTCATGATACTTTCAAGTAATGAGCAGTACACCAATCAAACTTGGATTCCCAAGTTTCGTTCTCCTAGGTTGAAGCATTCGTTTGCAGTAACAGTTTGAATTTTTAGGTTTCACTCTGTTTTCTCCTATATTGACAGATGCAGTTAGAACTCTAAATCAAACACGGTTTGTGCTAGCTTCTTGAAACTTGACACAATACAGTAGTTCTATGTTCTATCTCTAAGGTTTGTTTCCTCTTGATGTAGCCTTAAGCAGATATTGGTGAATGACACATTCAATGAAAGGCGTTGTTAGGCGGCCAAAACTGAAGAGTCTCCTGAAATCTCAACATAAATTTTTGCTTCCGACCTTCATGATACTTTCAACTAATGAGCAGTACACCAATCAATCTTGGATGCCCAAGTTTCGTTCTCCTAGGTTGAAGCATTCGTTTGCAGTAACAGTTTGAATTTTTAGCTTTCACTCTGTTTTCTCGTATATTGACAGATGCAGTTCGAACTATATCAAACACGGTTTGTGCTAGCTTCTTGAAACTTGACACATTAGTTCTACGTTCTATCTCTAAGGTTTGTTTCCTCTTGATGTAGCCTAAAGCAGGGACTGGCGAATAACACTTATAATGAAATAGTTGCCAAACTTCCAAATCACTAGAGTCTCCTGAAATCTCAACATATATTTTTTCATCCAATCTTCATGATACTTTCAAGTAATGATCAGTACCCCATCCCACTTGGATGCTCAAGTTTCGTACTTTTACGTTGAAGCATTCGTTTGCAGTAACAGTTTGAATTTTTAGGTTTCACTCTGTTTTCTCCTACATTGACAGATGCAGTTAGAACTCTAAATCAAACACTGTTTGTGCTAGCTTCTTGAAACTTGACACAATACAGTAGTTCTACGTTCTATCTCTAAGGTTTGTTTCCTCTTGATGTAGCCTTAAGCAGATACTGGTGAATGACACATTCAATTAAAGGCGTTGTTAGGCGGCCAAAACACTAGAGTCTCCTGATATCTCAACATAAATTTTTGCTTCCGACCTTCATGATACTTTCAAGTAATGAGCAGTACACCAATCAAACTTGGATGCCCAAGTTTCGTTCTCCTAGGTTGAAGCATTCGTTTGCAGTAACAGTTTGAATTTTTAGGTTTCACTCCGTTTTCTCCTATATTGACAGATGCAGTTCGAACTATATCAAACACGGTTTGTGCTAGCTTCTTGAAACTTGACACAATACATTATTTCTACGTTCTATCTCTAAGGTTTGTTTCATCTTGATGTAGCCTAAAGCAGGGACTGGCGAATAACACTTATATTGAAAGGAGTTGCCAAACTTCCAAACACTAGAGTCTCCTGAAATCACAACATATATTTTTTCATCCAATCTTCATGATACTTTCAAGTAATGATCAGTACCCCAATCCCACTTGGATGCTCAAGTTTCGTTCTTTACGTTGAAGCATTCGTTTGCAGTAACAGTTTGAATTTTTAGGTTTCACTCTGTTTTCTCCTATATTGACAGATGCAGTTAGAACTCCTAAATCAAACACGGTTTGTGCTAGCTTCTTGAAACTTGACACAATACATTAGTTCTACGTTCTATCTCTAAGGTTTGTTTCCTCTTGATGTAGCCTAAAGCAGGGACTGGCGAATAACACTCATATTGAAGGGGTTGCAAACTTCCAAAACACTAGAGTCTCCTGAAATCTCAACATATATTTTTTCATCCAATCTTCATGATACATTCAAGTAATGATCAGTACACCAATCCCACTTGGATGCTCAAGTTTCGTTCTTTTACGTTGAAGCATTCGTTTGCGGTTACAGTTTGAATTTTTAGGTTTCACTCTGTTTTCTCCTCTATTGACAGATGCAGTTAGAACTCTAAATCAAACACGATTTGTGCTAGCTTCTTGAAACTTGACACAATACAGTAGTTCTATGTTCTATCTCTAAGGTTTGTTTCCTCTTGATGTAGCCTTAAGCGGATACTGGTGAATGACACATTCAATGAAAGGCGTTGTTAGGCGGCCAAACACTAGAGTCTCCTGAAATCTCAACATAAATTTTTGCTTCCGACCGTCATGATACTTTCAAGTAATGAGCAGTACACCAATCAAACTTGGATGCCCAAGTTTCGTTCTCCTAGGTTGAAGCATTCGTTTGCAGTAACAGTTTGAATTTTTAGCTTTCACTCTATTTTCTCGTACATTGACAGATGCAGTTCGAACTATATCAAACACGGTTTGTGGTAGCTTCTTGAAACTTGACACAATACATTAGTTCTACGTTCTATCTCTAAGGTTTCTTTTCTCTTTATGTAGCCTAAAGCTGGGACTGGCGAATAACACTCATATTGAAGGGGTTGCCAAACTTCCAAAACGCTAGAGTCTCCTGAAATCTCAACATATATTTTTTCATCCAATTTTCATGATACTTTCAAGTAATGATCAGTACACCAATCCCACTTAAATGCTCAAGTTTCGTTCTTTTACGTTGAAGCATTCGTTTGCAGTAACAGTTGGAATTTTTAGGTTTCACTCTGTTTTCTCCTCTATTGACAGATGCAGTTAGAACTCTAAATCAAACACGGTTTGTGCTAGCTTCTTGAAACTTGACACAATACAGTAGTTCTACGTTCAATCTCTAAGGTTTGTTTCCTCTTGATGTAGCCTTAAGCAGATACTGGTGAATGACACATTCAATGAAATGCGTTGTTAGGCGGCCAAAAAACTAGACTCTCCTGCAATCTCAACATAAATTTTTGCTTCCGACCTTCATGATACTTTCAAGTAATGAGCAGTACACCAATCAAACTTGGATGCCCAAGTTTCGTTCTCCTAGGTTGAAGCATTCGTTTGCAGTAACAGTTTGAATTTTTAGGTTTCACTCTGTTTTCTCCTATATTGACAGATGCATTTCGAACTATATCAAACACGGTTTTTGCTACCTTCTTGAAACTTGACACAATACATTAGTTCTACGTTCTATCTCTAAGGTTTGTTTTCTCTTGATGTAGCCTAATGCAGGGACTGGCGAACAACACTCATATTGAAGGGGTTGCCAAACTTCCAAAACACTAGAGACTCCTGAAATCTCAACATATATTTTTTCATCCAATCTTCATGATACTTTCAAGTAATGATCAGTACACCAATCCCACTTGGATGCTCAAGTTTCGTTCTTTTACGTTGAAGCATTCGTTTGCAGCAACAGTTTGAATTTTTAGGTTTCACTCTGTTTTCTCCTATATTGACAGATGCAGTTAGAACTCTAAATCAAACACGGTTTGTGCTAGCTTCTTGAAACTTGACACAATACAGTAGTTCTATGTTCTATCTCTAAGGTTTGTTTCCTCTTGATGTAGCCTTAAGCGGACACTGGTGAATGACACATTCAAGGAAAGGCGTTGTTAGGCGGCCAAAACACTAGAGTCTCCTGAAATCTCAACATAAATTTATGCTTCCGACCTTCATGATACTTTCAAGTAATGAGCAGTACACCAATCAAACTTGGATGCCCAAGTTTCGTTCTCCTAGGTTGAAGCATTCGTTTGCAGTAACAGTTTGAATTTTTAGCTTTCACTCTGTTTTCTCGTATATTGACAGATGCAGTTGGAACTATATCAAACACGGTTTGTGGTAGCTTCTTGAAACTTGACACAATACATTAGTTCTACGTTCTATCTCTAAGGTTTGTTTCCTCTTGATGTAGCCTAAAGCAGGGACTGGCGAATAACACTCATATTGAAGGGGTTGCCAAACTTCCAAAACACTAGAGTCTCCTGAAATCTCAACATATATTTTTTCATCCAATCTTCATGATACTTTCAAGTAATGATCAGTACACCAATCCCACTTGGATGCTCAAGTTTCGTTCTTTTACGTTGAAGCATTCGTTTGCAGTAACAGTTTGAATTTTTAGGTTTCACTCTGTTTTCTCCTATATTGACAGATGCAGTTAGAACTCTAAATCAAACACGGTTTGTGCTAGCTTCTTGAAACTTGACACAATACAGTAGTTCTATGTTCTATCTCTAAGGTTTGTTTCCTCTTGATGTAGCCTTAAGCAGATACTGGTGAATGACACATTCAATGAAAGGCGTTGTTAGGCTGCCAAAACACTAGAGTCTCCTGAAATCTCACCATAAATTTTTGCTTCCGGCCTTCATGATACTTTCAAGTAATCAGCAGTACACCAATCAAACTTGGATGCCCAAGTTTCGTTCTCCTAGGTTGAAGCATTCGTTTGCAGTAACAGTTTGAATTTTTAGGTTTCACTCTGTTTTCTACTATATTGACAGATGCGTTCGAACTCTAAATCCAACACGGTTTGTGCTAGCTTCTTGAAACTTGACACAACACATTAGTTCTACGTTCTATCTCTAAGGTTTGTTTCCTCTTGATGTAGCCTAAAGCAGGGACTGGCGAATAACACTCATATTGAAGGGGTTGCCAAACTTCCAAAACACTAGAGTCTCCTGAAATCTCAACATATATTTTTTCATCCAATCTTCATGATACTTTCAAGTAATGAGCAGTACACCAATCAAACTTGGATGCCCAAGTTTCGTTCTCCTAGGTTGAAGCATTCGTTTGCAGTAACAGTTTGAATTTTTAGGTTTCACTCTGTTTTCTCCTATATTGACAGATGCAGTTCGAACTATATCAAACACGGTTTGTGCTACCTTCTTGAAACTTGACACAATACATTAGTTCTATGTTCTATCTCTAAGGTTTGTTTCCTCTTGATGTAGCCTAAAGCAGGGACTGGCGAATAACACTCATATTGAAGGGGTTGCCAAACTTCCAAAACACTAGAGTCTCCTGAAATCTCAACATATATTTTTTCATCCAATCTTCATGATACTTTCAAGTAATGAGCAGTACACCAATCAAACTAGGATGCCCAAGTTTCGTTCTCCTAGGTTGAAGCATTCGTTTGCAGTAACAGTTTGAATTTTTAGGTTTCACTCTGTTTTCTCCTATATTGACAGATGCAGTTCGAACTATATCAAACACGGTTTGTGCTACCTTCTTCAAACTTGACACAATACATTAGTTCTACGTTCTATCTCTAAGGTTTGTTTCCTCTTGATGTAGCCTAAAGCAGGGACTGGCGAATAACACTCATATTGAAGGGGTTGCCAAACTTCCAAAACACTAGAGTCTCCTGAAATCTCAACATATATTTTTTCATCCAATCTTCATGATACTTTCAAGTAATGAGCAGTACACCAATCAAACTAGGATGCCCAAGTTTCGTTCTCCTAGGTTGAAGCATTCGTTTGCAGTAACAGTTTGAATTTTTAGGTTTCACTCTGTTTTCTCCTATATTGACAGATGCAGTTCGAACTATATCAAACACGGTTTGTGCTACCTTCTTGAAACTTGACACAATACATTAGTTCTACGTTCTATCTCTAAGGTTTGTTTCCTCTTGATGTAGCCTGAAGCAGGGACTGGCGAATAACACTCATATTGAAGGGGTTGCAAAACTTCCAAAACACTAAGGTCTCCTGACATCTCAACATATATTTTTTCATCCAATCTTCATGATACGTTCAAGTAGTGATCAGTACACCAATCCCACTTGGATGCTCAAGTTTCGTTCTTTTACGTTGAAGCATTTGTTTGCAGTAACAGTTTGAATTTTTAGGTTTCACTCTGTTTTCTCCTATATTGACAGATGCACTTAGAACTCTAAATCAAACACGGTTTGTGCTAGCTTCTTGAAACTTGACACAATACAGTAGTTCTACGTTCTATCTCTAAGGTTTGTTTCCTCTTGATGTAGCCTTAAGCAGATACTGGTGAATGACACATTCAATGAAAGGCGTTGTTAGGCGGCCAAAACACTAGAGTCTCCTGAAATCTCAACATAAATTTTTGCTTCCGACCTTCATGATACTTTCAAGTAATGAGCAGTACACCAATCAAACTTGGATTCCCAAGTTTCGTTCTCCTAGGTTGAAGCATTCGTTTGCAGTAACAATTTGAATTTTTAGGTTTCACTCTGTTTTCTCCTATATTGACAGATGCATTTCGAACTATATCAAACACGGTTTGTGCTACCTTCTTGAAACTTGACACAATACATTAGTTCTACGTTCTATCTGTAAGGTTTGTTTCCTCTTGATGTAGCCTAAAGCAGGGACTGGCGAACAACACTCATATTGAAGGGGTTGCCAAACTTCCAAAACACTAGAGACTCCTGAAATCTCAACATATATTTTTTCATCCAATCTTCATGATACTTTCAAGTAATGATCAGTACACCAATCCCACTTGGATGCTCAAGTTTCGTTCTTTTACGTTGAAGCATTCGTTTGCAGTAACAGTTTGAATTTTTAGGTTTCACTCTGTTTTCTCCTATATTGACAGATGCAGTTAGAACTCTAAATCAAACACGGTTTGTGCTAGCTTCTTGAAACTTGACACAATACAGTAGTTCTATGTTCTATCTCTAAGGTTTGTTTCCTCTTGATGTAGCCTTAAGCGGATACTGGTGAATGACACATTCAATGAAAGGCGTTGTTAGGCGGCCAAAACACTAGAGTCTCCTGAAATCTCAACATAAATTTTTGCTTCCGACCTTCATGATACTTTCAAGTAATGAGCAGTACAACAATCAAACTTGGATGCCCAAGTTTCGTTCTCCTAGGGTTGAAGCATTCGTTTGCAGTAACAGTTTGAATTTTTAGCTTTCACTCTGTTTTCTCGTATATTGACAGATGCAGTTCGAACTATATCAAACACGGTTTGTGGTAGCTTCTTGAAACTTGACACAATACATTAGTTCTACGTTCTATCTCTAGGGTTTGTTTCCTCTTGATGTAGCCTAAAGCAGGGACTGGCGAATAACACTCATATTGAAGGGGTTGCCAAACTTCCAAAACACTAGAGTCTCCTGAAATCTCAACATATATTTTTTCATCCAATCTTCATGATACTTTCAAGTAATGATCAGTACACCAATCCCACTTGGATGCTCAAGTTTCGTTCTTTTACGTTGAAGCATTCGTTTGCAGTAAGAGTGTGAATTTTTAGGTTTCACTCTGTTTTCTCCTATATTGACAGATGCAGTTAGAACTCTGAATATAACACGGTTTGTGCTAGCTTCTTGAAACTTGACACAATACAGTAGTTCTACGTTCTATCTCTAAGGTTTTTTTCCTCTTGATGTAGCCTTAAGCAGATACTGGTGAATGACACATTCAATGAAAGGCATTGTTAGGCAGCCAAAACACTAGAGTCTTGTGAAATCTCAACATAAATTTTTGCTTCCGAGCTTCATGATACTTTCAAGTAATGAGCAGTACACCAATCAAACTTGGATGCCCAAGTTTCGTTCTCCTAGGTTGAAGCATTCGTTTGCAGTAACAGTTTGAATTTTTAGGTTTCACTCTATTTTCTACTATATTGACAGATTCGTTCGAACTCTAAATCAAACACGGTTTGTGCTAGCTTCTTGAAACTTGACACAATACATTAGTTCTACGTTCTATCTCTAAGGTTTGTTTTCTCTTGATGTAGCCTACAGCAGGGACTGGCGAATAACACTCATATTGAAGGGGTTGCCAAACTTCCAAAACGCTAGAGTCTCCTGAAATCTCAACATATATTTTTTCATCCAATCTTCATGATACTTTCAAGTAATGATCAGTCCACCAATCCCACTTGGATGCTCAAGTTTCGTTCTTTTACGTTGAAGCATTCGTTTGCAGTAACAGTTTGAATTTTTAGGTTTCACTCTGTTTTCTCCTATATTGACAGATGCACTTAGAACTCTAAATCAAACACGGTTTGTGCTAGCTTCTTGAAACTTGACACAATACAGTAGTTCTACGTTCTATCTCTAAGGTTTGTTTCCTCTTGATGTAGCCTTAAGCAGATACTGGTGAATGACACATTCAATGAAAGGCGTTGTTAGGCGGCCAAAACTCTAGAGTCTCCTGAAATCTCAACATAAATTTTTGTTTCCGACCTTCATGATACTTTCAAGTAATGAGCAGTACACCAATCAAACTTGGATGCCCAAGTTTCGTTCTCCTAGGTTGAAGCATTCGTTTGCAGTAACAGTTTGAATTTTTAGCTTTCACTCTGTTTTCTCGTATATTGACAGATGCAGTTCGAACTATATCAAACACGGTTTGTTCTAGCTTCTTGAAACTTG